>NW_025335701.1:6345596-6373836 GCF_004798865.1 Varanus komodoensis | reverse complement strand
AGGTCATCAGGAGGTGTGGGCTGCAGAATCATCAGTACGCTGATGATACCCAGCTCTACCTCTCGTTTTCCACCAATCCAGGTGAGGCAGTGGCTGTGCTGAACCGGTGCCTGGCCGAGGTAATGGAATGGATGAGGGCCAATAAACTGAAAATCCAGACAAGATGGGGGTCCTGTTGGCTGGCGGATCGGGCTTCGGGGAGGGTGAATTGAACCTAGTCCTGAATGGGGTTGCACTCCCTCTTAGGGACAAGGTTCACAGCTTGGGAGTTCTCCTCGACCCAGAGCTTTCACTGGAAACTCAGGTGACAGTGGTGGCGAGGAGCGCTTTCTTTCAGCTTTGGCTGATCCATCAGCTGCACCCCTACCTGGAGTATGACTGCCTGGAGACAGTGACACACACGTTGGTGACTTCCCGACTTGACTTCTGTAACGCGTGCACGTGGGGCTACCCTTGAAGACGGTCTGGATACTTCAATTGGTTCAAAATAGAGCTGCCAGGCTGCTGACGGGGACTGGGCATTATGGTCACATGACTCCAGTCCTCCGTCAGCTTCACTGGCTTCCCATTGAAGTCCGGGCCCAATTCAAGATGTTGGTGATGACTTATAAAGCCCTAAACGGCTTGGGTCCTGGTTACCTGAAGAAGCGCTTACGTCCATATATGCCCGCCCCCACCTTCAGATCTGCAGGAGAGGCCCTTCTCTGGGAACCCTCCGTGAAGGAAATTAGGAGGGTGAGTACTCGGAGGGCTTTCTCTGTGGTGGCGCCCGATCGATGGAATGCGCTCCCCAGAGAGGTCTGCCTGGCGCCGTCGTTATTTGTTTTTCGGCGCCAGGCAAAGACCTTTTTATTCAAATGTCATTTTAATTGTTAATAGTATTTATTCACTTTAGTCTTTGGCCAGGGCGACTTAATTTATACTGTTAATTTATATTATTCTATGGAAGTTTATTTATGGATGTGAGCCGCCCCGAGGCTTCAGCAAATGGGGCGGCATAGAAGTCTCCTAAATAAATAAATAATAAATACCACCAGGTCTTCTGCTGGTACAATCTGGCTCTTCTGGGACTGGGTCTGGCAGATGTAGTGGTGGCAGCCATCTTTTTGTGCACTTGGCTATTTTCCCAGCCATGTGGTCTTCCAGGGAGAGGCGGGCATTAGTGGGGCAGGCTCGGTTGGAGCTTTTGCTGCAGCCAATGAGCCCAAGGGGTGTCATCGAGACTGAGCTGGATGGCTAGTTGCACCCTGCTTGTTTGGTGGAGTTGGTTGCCTGTGGGGCCATTCCCCATACTTCGACACTTAATCAGTCATCAGTACACTTCATCCAATAAAACATGTTTAAAATAAGTTATAAACCATCTTTTAGAAGGGAAAAATCTTTCAAGAGGGAATTAGACAGATTCAGGATTAGTCACCCTGGCTGACGGGAACCTTCATATTCATATGCAGTGAAAGTACCTTAGAGTATTTCTGAAATTAAGCTGTTGAGGCATGTATGGGTGCTGCAGCTGCTGCCCTGTGTAAAACTTTGCGGTGTTCACTTGTGGTGTTCACGAAAGCATGGAAGGAGAATGCAGAAGTTTGGCTTGACATGGCTCTTTTGACCTCAGTTTATGAAGTACATGAATTGATACAGTTTATGAAGGTACCAATACTGGTCCATCTTGCTCAGTATTGTCTACTTCGAAGGACTATAGCGCTGCAGGGTCCCAAGTATATTTCCTTACCTGAGCAGGTGAGGTGCTAGGTGCTAGAAAGTTCCCACAGGACAAAAAATGCATATATTAGCATATGCCTCTTTACATATACTATACGGTTTCTCTGTGCATGAGCTTAATAGATTCTGTCTCCTAAGACAGGACAGGGCGTGATGCAACAGTGTCCCCCTCACTGCAGTGTCTGAGGCAGCTGCTTGACCCTGCTTCATGTAAGGGCTGGCCTTGCAGGGCAACAGAAATTCAACAGCAATTATTTATATATATGAATGTATGAGAAGCTCAACACTGACTGCTTCACTCCACTTTTGGCAAGGCCCACAAACACATACACGCCTCTGAAATGTTTTGCCAGAAACTGTTTCAAAGCACTTGCAGATCCAAAACACCCCGATGGTTTCCACAAACTCTTGCAGGGAGTTGTTAACCATTATTGGGGACCAAGACTCGTCCCACCATGGACACCATTTCACATTCTTTTTTAAGTAGGCACTGCAAGACTTGATTAGGCCCTCTGGGCTTTCCCATCCAGCCCCACTGTCTCTTCTCAGAGCCCCGTGCCTGAGCCAGGAAGCCAAAGCTCTTATTAGCAGATAGAATTACAGATAAGAGCTTCCCCCAGCTTGATGCTGAAAGGTACTCCTGCTCCTCCTGAGCCCGAACCTGCAGGGACATGCCCTGTTTACTTCTGAGCAGGCAGGATGATCACGCTTACTTCTGAACATTTGTAAGCTTGTTCTTTGGAACTGCTGCTGAGCTTGCTCAGCTCTGTTTACGTTTAGAGAGACATGGAGAGGTTTGTCCTGCTTACTTCTGAGCAGACATGTTGCTCATGCTTAGTAATAGTGTTTGGGGTGGGATGATTTTTGGGCCTTATCCACTTTTGCCTCTGGCATCACTCAACACTGGAAAACGACAGCTATTACGCTTTATTCCTTTCGGCGCCAGGTGAAAACCCCTTTATTTTCCCATTAGTTTAATGTTTAATAGGTTTTAAGGTGGATTTTATTTACTGGAAGTTTTGGATGCTGTGCTCCATTTTATTTTGTGTTGCTTTTATTGTAAAACCGTCCTGAGACACTTGTAGCGGACAGTATATAAAAGCTTTAAATAATAAAGAACTCGGTGGGATGGATCCATGCCTGGACTATAGCAATTGAAGGGTATAACTCGTTTGAAAAGAGCAGAAGAAACCGGAGCTGCATTATCTGTTAAAAATACTTATCTTTTAGTGGATAAAATGGAAGTTACAGGAATTCTGGGGGAAAATGACAACATACTTGAGTTCCTGATTTTAAAGGAAGCAAAATTGGAGCATGGCCATATAGGTACCCTTGACTTTAGGAGAGTTGATTTTATTAATCTCAGTGATAAGTAATGTTCCATCGCAAGCGATCCTAAGGAAAAAAAGGAGCCCAAAGTGGGCAGGCTCTTTTAAAAGAGGAAATTTTAGTTTCTAGCCTTTTCAGAAAGAGAGATTGAAATATTGAGTGTGCTTTGCCTGAAGGGAGGTGACAGGGGAGGTATAATAGCAGTCTTTCAGTGTGCAAGACCGAGAACAACAGGCTTAAGTTACAGGAAACCAGATTCCAGCTGGACATCAGGAAAAACTTCCTGTTAGAGTAGTACAGCAACAGAATGAATTACCTGGGGAAGTGGTGGGCTCTCCCAAACTGGAGGGATTCAGGAGGCAATTGGACAAAGATCAGCTGAGAATGCTTTCAGCTGTAGTTCTGCATTGAGCAGGGGGTTGGACTCAATGCCTTGTCTGCCCCTTCCAACAATACTGGTCTGATTCTGTGTTGTCCACAGGGACATCTCCAAAATGAAAGGTGATCCTCAGGCTGACAGCTTCCCCCACCTGTGCATTCAAGTTAATATTTCACTTTTTCCCCACAATTGTGCTTTCTTCATAATATTTGTGATGTGATTGGTTTCCTCCCTTTGTGTACACACACATCAACTTCATAAACATTGTCTTTAGCCCCCTGTCTATATATAGCAAATACCTTTGGGGAAACTAGCAGAGGCTGTGCTAAGAGACCAATTATATATTGGGAAGGAACTGTTGGGATCAGGAAAATGGGCCACTTGAGAAGTGTTTTGCCCAAATGCAGTGAGCGGAATTTGGTCATATTCAGTGTCATGGCTGAATAGAACTTTGGGGATCCGATATGCTGTGATAGGAATAATGCGGACAAGTCAGGTTGGAATTACACCATTAGCATGCATTTATCTAATGCCACTTTTGTTAGGCTGAGGTCCTATGCCAACTTACCTGGGAGCAAGCCCTGTTGGACACTGCGGATCTGACTTCTGAATAGATGTGCCTATGGCTGCACTGGAAACAATTGCTTCTTGGTGTCACCAGCTCAGACCTGATGCACCCATTCAGCACAATGTGATGGAGAGGGATCATCAGACACCTGCCAACAGCCCAGGGCTCAGAAGGGCCCACCGCCAACTGTGCTCACTCCATCAAGACCCCACAAAGGACCCGAGCAGCAGTCTGGCTTGCTGCCACCCCCCCTCCCCCAATGCATTTAACTGGCAGGCGGTAAGGGTTTGGCATGGAATGAATCCTCTTCTCAGGTTCCATCCAGGGCGGTGGTGTCAGCATGTTAATATACTAGACTGAGACTGGCATCCGCAGGGAGCAGTGCTAGGACTGGGCTCTGCTCCTGGCAAGGGTAACAGCAGGGCCCCAGCAGCAGTTAGGAGATGAGGCCGCTAGCACACAAGGTCCACATTCCCCAGTTACGAGAGTCCACATGGACATGGTGTGGAAATTTATTTTCCACTCTAGTTTCCAAGATGCATTTAGCTATTTCAAAAGAAGCCTTTTATTTTACTGCACACATTCCAATCAATGTAACACATGGTTTAACACTTAAGTTTATTGTCTTTTAAACACTTAGGATAAAGGTTTGCATTAATGCAGATGCTAATTCAAGGGATGAGATTGTACACACAACTTTCAAAGGTTTTTGTTCCTGACAAATGACTAGACAAGTTTCTTAGTAGAAAGTTAGGAAATTATATATCTGTAGCAAGTAAAAATCATTTAGAAATTGTAGTCCTGCTCCCATGTATTGGTGCAGCTGCTCTATTCACATGGATTCTGGATAACGATAAGAAGATATTCCTTATCTGTAGGAAAAGGTAATGAACCATGAGAGATATGACAAACACCTGCAATTTGTTCAATTTCAGTTTCTCCTCATTTTCCCATTTATTTTGTAATTATATTTGAGATTATAATTTCAATACTAAATTCCTAAGATATGGAAAGAAATCTGACTCTAGGCTGACACTTGGGTGGGATAAGCAGCAGACACAACCTGATGAGCTGCCACCAGTGCTGCTTCCTTCCACAACTGCCACCAGAAAGGCACCCAAGGAATACTGTGCCCTGTGGGGCAGGAAAAGAAAACCAATTAAGCTTGAACTGAATAGAAGAGCCTCTGCAGAAGAGAGGCAAGGAGAAACTTTCCAGCAAATAACATGTCAGCCCTAAAGAACAAAAGTGTGTAAATTTAGACTCACAGGAATTGGCCAACATTAACTGGCAACTTCTCTCCAAAATTTCAGGCAGTTTTTCCAGCCATACCTGAGAGATGCTGGGGACTGAATCTGGTACCTTTTGCACGCAAAGCAGATGCTCTACCACAAAACTATTGTGCGGGGGGGGGGGGGAGTGAATTGATTACCATCAGCATCATGCTTTCCGCTTCCTCCCTCCACCCCTTGCTGCCTGCCTCTGCAGCAAAATAAGACCTCCTTAATTGCTAAAGTATTAAAGTATATGGAGATGAGCAGATCCCACAGGCTTGTGTCTTCCTAACTGAATGCTTTTAGACAAAGGTTTTGCAGCAGCTTTGGAAAAATGAAAGCAAGTAGTATTTTTTCACCTGAAGACAAAATTATTACCTGGAGCAACCATGATTTCATGTTTCTTTGATCTAATCCTAAGAAAAGTTAGATCATTCTGTGGATCAATATCTCTCACTGTGCTCTTTGCTTTCATTGTGAGCTGATGAAGAAGGCCTGCATACTGCACTGTAGTGGAGTTGTCAAGAGTTGTTCTGATTGGGATGCCTGAAAAGGAAGCAGTTGACTGATTTAGGATTTAACAGGCAAAGTCAACTTAAAATTTAGCATTTTAAGGCCTCTGATCTCTCTCTCTCTCTCTCTCTCTCTCTCTCTCTCACACACACACACACACACACACACACACACACACACACACAGAGAGCTAAAACAAGCATGAGCCACTCTCTCCTGTAGACTGTCTGTAACTAGTTTCACCTGAGTGTGAAACATCACACTCCCTGGTGTGGAGTGTGATGTACTGAGATATACATCAGTTGTAATGATAGAAAGCCTTTCTACAACTCTTTCAGCATTATCTAATAGCCTAGGATCATTGGCAACTACAAGTAAAGGCAAAGGTATTATAATTAAGTTACTTGCTGTGATGTGAGGCTGCTGTTAACAGAGATTGCTTACCACCACTGGCAACAACTCTCCAGGTTCTAGGACAAAGACCTTTCCCAGCCCTGTTACAACTGATCATTGTAAATGGAGATGTTTGGTACTGTACATGAGATGTTCTCCATGCTGCACGTGCTGTTTCACTGAGTAACGTCCTCTCCCCAAATGTCCCTTACTAGTCTTCTATTTGCTTAATGTGGAAGCAATGCAGCTTAAAAGGTTAGCCAAAGCTATGCAACTTGTTTAACATGCAGCCAAGTATACTCAAGGCAAGGTTTTTCTTAATGGACTCTAAAGATTAAGTCTCTGGAGAAAAAAAAAATCTTTCGCTGTTACTGCTATTATTTTGAAATTCCAAGACATAAGATACAGTAAAAGTTGCAATATGATAACTGTTTGTGTTATCAAGTTCCTTCCTTCTTTCTTGTTTTGTGTTCAAGGAGAGACCAGATGTAACTGATGTAATCTATAAAAAGCTGCATCTGTAACAGAAGGAAGAGTTGCTCCTTGTTAACTATGTTGACACTCCGTGATGCTGATGAGCTAGTTGGTCAGGGACCTCTCCCTATGATCTTTTAACATTCATAAGTCTGGATTGCAACTTTTTCTTTCAGTGGACTACAGTTTTCTTTAAAGTTTCACAATTTGGTGGTAGCAATGGGATCTCTGAATGCTGCAGTAAGTTAATGCTCATGCACCAACCAAAAGGGGAGACAGGCCTACTTAAACTCTTCCAAGGGGGATGAGTTCAGGACTGAGGGACTGCCAGCAGCTGGCAAGAACTAAGCAAAACATCTAACAGGAAAAATGAATATGAAAGGCACACTGATAGTGGGAACATCGCAGGGAAAAGAAAACCTATGGATCCCTTGATGGTGGGTCCATCAGTACAGGTACCCTAAGAAAAACTGGGGGTAGTTCCATCCACAGACACAATAGTTGGTGCAGAAAGAAACATAGAATGAAGATAAACTGGACTTTTGAACTTGTTGAGAATCTTCTCCACTGAATCCTTAACTAAGACAAATAACTAGACTGGTCAGTATTATACAACAGGAATCTTTCTCTTTCAGGATACTGAAGAGATGAACAGAGGAAGCCAGGATCAAATGGTTTTGAGTGGGCACAGGTGTTGGGCAAAGATTCAGGCATGTAAACAGAAGGAAGGTGAATGTCTGGCTGAATAAATGGAAAGATGAAGCAAGTTTTTGGTGCAGCATTCAGGGATACAAGATGTTCCAGCATCTGCACTGTGTACGCCTTGTGTAAGGACTGATTCTGAAAGTGAGAAAGTACCTGATGATAATGGGTTAATACAGGAGTCAAAGAATGCAGTAGACAGTGGAAGTGTTGCTCGTCATTTTGCAGTGATGATAATAAAGGGTAAAGAAGATGTTCTTACAGATTTAGAATTTGGAAGGCAACTGAGAACGTAGAAAGGAAGAGACGGAGGTAAGAATAAGATTAAGTAGTTTATTGCTCAATCAGAAGATCACTGCAAATGCTATTTTACAACTTATATACAACCATGTGAGAGAGAGATACCATTACATAAGTTTCATTAAAATATGGTGCGTTAGCAGCAATACTATGGCATGTAGCATGTGAGATATTTAGTATCAACCCTTTTACCTTCACATAGCTGAATCTTAATTAAAGCAACAACATATTTGCCTATATCCAGTGTTTTTGTAAAAAAAAAGGTGCCGGAACTCACGTCGCCACCGGCAGTAAACACTCAGCGCGCAACCACACACACCAATCCCAAGCCGAACAGTGTCCCAAGCTGGGCGGCGCGGACACAAAAGCAGCCCGCAGGCACTTTGTTAATGATGTTTGCTGCTGACCTGCTATGCCGACAGGCGATTCAAAATCACTTCGTAAAATCCATTGGAAAAAAAGGTGCCGGAATGCTTTTCCGGGGCGTTCAATGACAAAAAAGCCCTGCTTATATCTAGTGGTTTTCACAGCAAATATTGCAACCCTCTGTACCACATATTGGTTGGATGATTGTAGTAAGCAACTCAGTTCCTCCTATGCATCCTTGTATTTGTTTCAAGAGAGATTCTATGCACCTTTTTCTTTTATCTCTAGATATCATACACTCAAGTACATAATGAGCCAAAACCTCAAGAATTGGTTCTCCAGACAAAGCCTATCTTTTCCTGGATACCATTTCACTGTAGTATCCATATATTCATACCTTAGGTATGTGAAGACTTTCTGATATTCCATTTTCACAAGGACTGACAAATATTTCTCATATGCTTTGTGTTAGCTAATCATTCTCATGTTTTTAATGATGGAACAGCAGTTTTATCAGTTTGCGCTTGTACTCCTATATCAAGTACTGTTTTGATAAAAGATGTAGCAGCTAGCTTTCAACACTGGATTTAGTATCAGAGAATCTGAAATTTGGGATGGTTCAGTTTTTCCAATCAAAACTTTCTGTGCATAGATAGTATCTGCTCCTCCAAAGAGAATTTAAGAAGTCTTTCTTTTGTTAGACTGCTTATTTCACAGTGATAGAGGAAAAGGGAATAGGGAAATAAGCTGTGAATTGCTTATTTTAGAGCAAAAGGGAAATTTCTAGATGTACCTGCTTCAGCTCTAATTAAATATTCTGGGGTGGACTCAGAAATCACCAATTTGATATAAATTACCAAATCTGCAGTGGTTTCTATTTCCCAGGCTACTGTTTTGCTGTTTTTCAAACAGGAAGTTGGTTTCCAATAGCAATATTGCAAGATGTTGCTGATATACAATATCAGGCCCAAATTCAGAAAAAGAATTCTGGAATCTGATGGGGTGTGTTCTGTACCAGGATGGAAATTGGAAGAGTCGGGGTGGCCACCTGATTATGCCAAGATCCTAATTCCCACACCTACCCCATGCATATTATGAGATAGGTCATGTTTTAAAAGCATGCAATAATTAAAGCTGTGAAATTAACTGGCACCACATTTTCTTATATGGTCCAACACTATTGTCCAGCACTATTGTGTGGGCCCAATTTGTCAGTCCTGGAATGTGGGCGATATGCAAAGACAAAAACGGCAGTGTACCCCCCCCCCCCGGGGTTCTTTTATGAACATTCAGATTTATTTTATCCAATTGACCAAGTGTTATTTATTTAAATATGTGATCTTTTATTTTATTTAAAACTTTTCTGTAACGTCCCATACTTAAGACGACTTAGACCCAACATCATTTGGGTTTGCCTGTGTTCAGGATGAGTTGAAACATCTTTATACTTATGTGCAAAGGCAAGTACTATCACTGTAGGCAAGAAATTATGGTGAAACTTACTGTTCAGATTTGTTAATTTTTTCTATACATGTCCTGCTTTTTTTCCTAAAAGGAACTCAAAGGGGCTTACACAATTCACCTCCTCCTCTCAATCTTGTCCTCACACTAACAACCTTGTGAGGTGGGTTTTGCTGACAATTTGTCACTGGCTCAAAGTCACCCAGTTAGTTCCATGGCTGAGAGGGAATTAGAAGCTAGATCCCCTGAGGCCCAGCCCCATACTTTTAACCACTATATTGCACTGGCTTTCTCAGTATTCATAAACTCAACCAGGGAGACAAATTTCTCTAGAAAATTATGTAGCAAGTTTGTGATGCACTCCAAATTCAGCAAAATGTCCATTGTCTTTATCACCTTGAATCAGCAGTGATTGTAGCACAACAAAACACAACTTGTAAAAATAAGTTTAAAAGGATTTATGCTGGAACAGTGCTGAAATGGTCAAATGCTTCACAAGAAGCTTCAGTGAGCATGAAATAAACTTTCAATGATACCTCCTCCTTCTCCCCCAGTGAATATGCTTCTTCAGGGGTGTTCATTTGGCAGATTAAATAATATTAAATTACTGAAAATCCTTAACAAAACGTGTGAAAGCTTTCCAGCCACAGGGATGTGCTGCATCTTCCAAAGAACCTGATGAGCCTTGTCATTCCATCCAACTAAATGAGTGAATGTATATCCCTTGATCCCCATTGGAAGAGCCTCCTGACAACTCCAAATGTACATGAATGCTTCTCATTGCAAATCAGTTAGTGAACTTGCTGCCAACAAGTTCCCAGACTCAAGCTTGGACCTTTCTTTGGCATCAGGAAGCAAGGAGCTCAACCACCAGACAAACTGTTGCCTACAAGGGATCCAGAAGTCCTTTAGTAATGTTAAGGTACAAGATGCCAAGAAGAGATCCAAGAAGCAATAAGACTAAGGCAGCGCTGCCTTAACATTCTCAAAGCATCCTGTTTGGCAAAGACAACTGACCTCTACTGTGGTCATTGTTAATAAGCTTCAAAAGAAAGAAAAGTTGTTCTAGAAACATTTTTTCCTCATTGTAGCGGCCTCAACTGAGGCAAGGAAGGAAGCACCTGCGGTAACAAGGCTTTCCACTAAAGACCAGAGAGCAGAGAAACTGGATCTGTACTTGGCTGCATGCCTACAATTGGTGCTTCATGAACCATTGAGATAAAACTATGCAAGAGCTTGTATAAAAAGACGGAAGCCAAATCTTATGATGGTGTTGTTGATTCTGGTGAGAGATTATGTTTGGTATTTGATAATAAAATGTCTGTAATTGGAAACAATGTTTAAACATATTACTACTAAAATGGAAATCAGAGCTACACAAATTAGTACAAACTGTAACACAGCAATTAGTCTACCTTTTGTGATGCTGAAGCAAGACCACAGCCCCCCACACTGAGAATAATGTACTATTAGCTCTTTAACATTGAAGGAAAGAGATATTTCTGACTAAAAACAATAACCTGTTCATGTTGGCAACTTTTACAGATGAAACAAAATTGGTCTTAGGTTTTGAGGTCAAACTGTAAATTCACTTTGAAGTAGGATTTCTGCACGGGTGAAGAGCAGTGACAAGAACTGGTACAGGAAAGGCATTAAATCAGAAACAGTATAGAAGAAGCTAGTATTCAGAGAACAGAAGTCGGAAGTTTGTCTGTGACTAAATACTTTTGACCTCTGCTTTTCAGATAAGCAATTGTTGCTCTTAGTAGACAAGGTTTGATGATAAGAAAAAAGCAGGATGGAGAACTTGGGAAGAGTATTGTGTGTTTAGTTACGCTTTTAATGTTTTCTGTTATGTATAAATTTCTGGCAGACCATCTGCTGGATGAAGACGCTTGAGACTTCCTCTCTTGTGGTCTGACACACACGCATGTGTTTCTGAGAGCTGTTCTAATAAACCTCCCAGAGTAACTGATTCGTTATTTGGTACTGACTACAGCATCAGTCTGGGCAATGTTTCAGCTTAAACATATGAGTCTGCCAAATGCAACAGACCACATCCATTGCTAAAATTAACCCAACTGCAGGCTATTTTAGATTAAGACCTCACTGTTATGTAATTGCCTCAGGAATTTGTTTTACTCTTTAACTATGTTTGATAGGATCTTAACAGCATTATATGCTTGGAGAAAGGTGTGTAAATCAACTCCCACCCAAAAAGGCTTACTTAAAAATTGAAAAACTGGATGATGGGGGCCAGGGTGTAGATGCTTCCTTGTCAATCTAAGGCATTGCAATATTGTTTATAGCAAGAATGAGCAGACTTCAGCTCACTGGGAAGTTTAAAAAAAAAAACCTCCTAAAACCCCAAGTCACCTTGAGCAGAGTTTGCTAGCTGGAACATTATTTGCTGGAAAGGCAGGATACAAATGTAACAAACAAGATCCACCAATTAGAGGTCTGAAAGGCAACTGAGGAGTTAAAGCTGTAGAATGCTCAAGTAAGGGTTTATTTTCGGTACCAGAATTCGGTACCTTTTCACACTAAAATGTATTAACGATTTTCCCTCCTCACAAATCTTGCTCCTTTTCATCAGTCTAATTCGGAAAGCACGGGGGAGGAGGAAGGATGTTTGCACTGTTGCTCTTGTTGGTGCACCTCTCCCATTACCATATTAACGAAAATAAAAAGTGCTTTGCACAAATATTCTCCTCATTGACTTGTCCACACTTTGTTGTAGTTCAACTTGGAATCGTTTCCACCTCTTAATAAACATAACTTGCTCAATACTGTGGTAGTGTGAAATACTTTTACCGTTGCACGAAAATTAAGAAATAAAACAAAGCGGCACTTGTGTAAGTATTCATCCGCTGAATGAATGCTTGGTGGAAGCACCTTTGGCAGCAAATACAGCTTCAAGTCTTATTAGTTAAGTCTCTGTCACATTTGCACATTTGAATCTTACACTGTTTGCCTGTTCCCTTCTGGCAAAAGTATTCTGGCTCTGTCAGGTTGGATGGGGACCACTGGTGAACAGCAACTCCCACGTTTTGCCACAGAATCTTAATCAGGATGAAGACTAGGTTTGTACTGGGCCACCCTAAGACATTCAGATTCCAGTGTTAGTTCAGGAATATTGTCCTGCTGGAGGCTGAACTTCTTCCCCAGTCCTTGGAAGACTGAAAAAGGCTTTCCTCTACAATTGCCCTGTATTTGGTTGCATCCATCGTGTCCACAATCCTGAACAGTGTTCCAGTCCCAGCTGAGCAAAGCATTCCCATGACTTGATGCCACCACCATGGGAATGGCATCCTCAGAGCAATGAGTATTGTTGTTTTGTGTCACATACAGCAAGGTCAAAAGTTTCATTTTGTTCTCATCCAGACATAGAAAATCATTTCTACAGGTTTGCTGTTTCTTTGACATGCCTTTTGGGCTTTGAGATGTGTTTGTTTTAGCAATGGCTTTCTTCTAACCATTCTTCCATAAAGTCCAGCTTTGTGAAGTGTCTGGATAATAAATGTCCTATGGATGGTTTCTCCCTTATCAGCTCTCCTTCTCTGCAGCTCCTTCAGAGTTACCATTGGCTGTTTAGTTTATCCTATGACTTTTTGTTTTGTTTAGATACAAAGTCATACCCGACCAATCACGACTCCATGGACAACATTCCTCCAGGCTCTCCTGTCCTCCACCATCCCCCAGAGTCCACCCAAGCCCACACCCACTGCCTCAGTGACTCCATCTAGCCACCTCACCCTCTGCCATCCACTTCTTTTGCCTTCCATCATTCCCAGCATCAGGGTCTTCTCCAGGGAGTCCTTCCTTATTAGGTGGTCAAAGTCTTTGAGTTTCATCTTCAGTATCTGGCCTTCTAAAGAGCAGTCAGGGTTGATCTCCTCTAGGACTGACCGGTTTGATCGCCTTGCGGTCCAAGGGACTCGCAGGAGTCTCCTCCAGCACCAGAATTCAAAGGCCTCAATTCTTCTGCGCTCAGCCTACTTTATGGTCCAACTTCCACAGCCAACTCCTATGACTAATATTTTCCTTATCTGGTTACTAAATTTTGGTAGATAGCCTTCTCTAGACTGAGCTGCCATTTAGCCATTTCTTTCCATTTTGTAACAACTAATTTAGTAGTGCTCTGGAAGATGCTAATTTGTAATCTGATATATTTATTTATATATAACCCATCCTCAATTGGTGCCTTTGCACTTTATCCCAAAGCTATCTTGATAGCTACTTGATCTTCATGATTCAATATGCTGAAAAACTCTGGGGTTTTCCAGAAATAGGCACATTCAATCTAAGATCATGTAGCACTGGAATTACGCATAGGTGGCCTCCATTCAATGAATTCCAGTGGGTGACTTCCGGAGACAGTATGTTGCATCAGAGTGCCACAATAAAAATATTTTACACCTTCACATTGTTGAGTCTTGTGTATAGCAAGTGCCAACAATGTCAATTAAATCCCTATCAATTTCAGCTTGGAACAACAAAATGTGGAAAAGTCAAAGGGATGCATGTGAATTCCTCTGCAAAACACTAAAAACAAATACATTGTTGCCACAACATTTTGTGCAGCTTTTGTGCTAACAAGGTTTTCACTGAAAAGGAGCCCATGCTATTTAACTATCTTTAAAAATATTTTTAAAAGAACTGGATTCCACCAGGCAAAATCAGTGATACAATATGCCATTCTTTCCAGCTTCACAGTGACAAGTATTGCACACTTCAAAGAGTCCAAAAAGACACCCCCATCCCAGTTACAAAGGAAGCTACGCCATCAGAGAAGGGGGCTTTTTAGTTGTGGTGTCCCACCTGTGGATCCTGCTCTCCAAGCTTTGCCTGATATATTCACAGTTACCTTCTCAGCACCAGGCAAACATATTTAGAATTAAATATATAGATTTTGAATGCTAATATTTTTATAGGTTTTATATTAATTTTATTGTGCTATTTATAAGTATTTTCTATACTGTGTGTATATTCTTAGCATTTTGTAATGTGACCAAAGAAAATTTATTATTATGTTTATTTTTAAAAATTCTGCAAATCACTCCAAAATATACTTTCTGCCCAACCGTTGCCTACAGTATTAGTTAAATTAAGGTAATTACAGGGATCATTTATTAAAATAATTGTCTCTCCATCATAGTTGTTAAATGTTTGAAAAAGCTGCAGAATGACAAACAATGAAGATGCTGAAATGCCAGAAACCAAGGATTTTTACATCTTGACATTCTATGTCTATGTATGTGGATACCGGGAAAAGCCTGCTCATATGTTATACTTACATAATAGTTTTTGGAAGAGACGATTTTATAAGACTATCACGCCATCTAATTTGGTATTGTTTGCTGTTATTGGGAAGGCAGTGTTCTGCAGGCTAGGAGGGCTTTAAATTACTGGTTGCTATACTTGGCTATAGCATGACTTCAAGGTGGTTTTCTATCACAAAATAATGGCTTCCCAGGACAACATACTGTCAATATGACATCACTGCTAAGTTGAATATTATGCACACTCATCCTTAACTTAGATAATATAATACAATTTTGATTCACATTCCTAGTTTGCAGCTTAACCTGTTCAGCATTCATATTATTTAAGAATACAAGATTAACAATTCCCCTTGACTTATTTTCCTAGTTTTAAAGGCAATGCAAAATATAAAAAATCCAAATGGAACCTGTTTGTAAAACATACTGAGTATATTTTATGACATACATAAGGATAGAAACCCACCTTCTGCATTTACAACAATAGTTCCAATAACTCCTTTATGGCTTTGAATCCTCTTTAAAGTTTCCTCTACCTCTGCCTGTAAAAGAAACACATTCACTAAAGTACAAAACATGAATACAAATTGTGCAACAGCAGCTCATGCATTTCTCTCCATTCTCTCTCCTGGCTTTGGTCTCTAGCTGCATAATACAGAGTTCACCACTGAACAGCAGCAAAGAAGCACTTGGTAAAACAGATGAGCAGTTCCAAGGATTATGTAATGGTTTGACTCTTGCTGCAGAAAAACATTTGGAACTATGGAACCACACTGAAGACATTGTGATGTGGAGTATAATGTGTGTCTTAAATGAATGGGGACACTCAGGCAGAGCATGCTTTTAATGTCAACTTAGAATGGCATTTCTACTTCCCTTAAATAGGAAAAGGGCTGGGACAACTGCATGCTGCATTCTCCCAACTCCCTTCCACATACATAGTGGAGGTTCCTGCTGCCCATTAAAAGGGAACTTTTTCTCACAGGAAGTAATGTATCCCACCTAACTTCATGCTGTTGTTTCACCTAAGCAAGAAAAGAACTTCTGCTTGCTTCTCCTGTCTGAAAAAATTATAGTGCTCATAGTTAGTTCATGAAAAATTCTCCATAATGCAATTTATGGGAGACAGCAGACCTTTCAAAAGTAACCTTTCAGGTTGTAAGAACACACACATTGAGATAGGTTTCCCTATGGCATTCTTTCCATTCATAATGTTTTACAAGGCCAAATATCAATGAGCAAAGGAACCACTACATTATATAGTAACTGCTAGGAGTTTTCAGTAACTAATGTTAAAAATAAAACAAGGCTAAATGGTGTCCTTTTATATAGCTATTACATTCTCAACAGTTAATGCTGCAATCCCATGCACAGTTCCCTGGAGGTAAGTCCCACAAAGCAAAATAGGACTTAGCTCCAAGTAAAGATGCACAGGATTTGGCTGTAGTGTTGTATTATTACTCATGCAGGTACTCCAAGAAGGCTAGAAATTAATAAAGCAGAGAGATCATGTTAGTGGAGAAAATGCAGCAAAGGTAGTCTTTGTCAAAGCTCATCAACCGAGGCGATAATCTTTATTCCTGCTTACTATGGCAACATGCTGCCTTCAGAATCAAAGGCAGTGTGGCCCGATACACCAGTTGCTGTGGAATACAAAAGGGAGGGTGCCATTCCACTCACACCTTGCCTAAGGGTAACCCACACGCAGCTGACCGGCCACTGTCAAATACCATGGTAGACTCTTGGTCTGATTCAGTGTGGCTCTTTTTATGTTTTGGCAGTAAGCCCAAGCGAAATTACTTCTGAGCAGACACCCATACCTTTACAGTGAAGGATGCCCTCCTATTAATCCCTATTGAGCAAGCTTCTGAGAAAACCTACCAGGGATCAGGCTGCAGCACACAGTTAAGATTTAGGGTGCAAGTTTTAACAGAAAGGAGGGCTACAAGTGCCAGCATCCTCCAGCCATAGGATGGCACGGCTGCTAACTCAGCAGGGGGAGGTCATGGTCGAGGTGAGATCCGAACCGGACAGTTCCTGACAGAGAGCGAAACCATGAGGCTGCCGCCTCTGCACATTTGCTTGAAAGTCCCGAAGTGGGGAGGGGGAGGATTATTTCAGAGCAGCCTGGCCAGAGGATTGCATTGTCATCCACTCCGCTGCAAGCGCGTCCATGTTCAGTAGGGATTCCTCCCCCACCGGCAGCCCAAGGGCTTCCCTCCCAACAGGGACCCTCGTTCTGCGGTTCAGGGGCTTGGGCCGCCAGCGGCCCCGCACCCGTTCAGCGAGGCTCCTCGTCCTTTGCAGCTGCGCCCGGGAAGCCCAGGAGCCGCCCGTGAGGCGGCACGGCGCGAACCCCTTGCGGGGATCGAGTTCAGCACCACGGACCACCAGCCGGCCTCGGCGCGCCTCCTCCCCTCTCCCTGGGCCCTGCCTCGCAATGCGGCCACCCGCGGCATCTCCCCGAGTTCCCCGCGCCAAGGCCCCGCGGCGGTGGGGCACCTCCTCGTCCTCGTCTCTGTCACCCCCCCGCCACCCCGAGCCCCGTCTGTCCTCTCTGCCGCGACCCCCGATTACCATGACTCCGCCACCGACGCGCTGGCGTAGGCCGCCGTTGCTAAGGAACGCGTGCCGGAAGCGCCGGGAGAAAGAGGCGGGCCCAGGAAGTGAGGACAGAGGGGCGGGGTGTGTTCGGGCCGTGTTTCGCCTCGCGCTGTCACTCACTCATGCACGCATCCTGTGCGGGCGGCCAGCGCGCACTGGCGTCTCGTGGCCCTGCGTTACGTGTGTCATGGATTGCACACATGCAGGTTGCAGCCCTGTGCCTGTGTGCACCGCCCTGCAATTCCCACAATTGATGCCGGGAGCTGCACGCCTTTTTTCCCTGGCTAATTCTGCCCTAAAAGCCTTAAAAGCTGAGCACTGTGGATTCTAGTGTGGTTGGAGAGGGATCAGCGGAGCCTTTGCACGGGGCAAGCGCGTGTCCAAATACCGTCCCATGACCTGGTTAAAAATAAGCCCTTGTTATTTAAGTCCGCTGTATAACTGTGCAAGCATTTACACAACAGATTCAAGTGGGTGTACGGAGGCTTCCAGAATCTATTTAAATATTTTTTATAGAGGGTGCGTGACAAGAACTTGAGGCTTCGAGGTTATACCTGGAAGATGTTTGTTTATAGCAGATGTGCACAATATACTTAAGCAGGGGCAGGTGGACTTCAGTTTTCTAGTATTACATTTTTATTTCCATTTTAACTAAATCAAGGGCAAAGTAGTGAGTGGCACAGGGAAGACATACCATAGGCCATGTGCCATTCCCTGCCCCAGGAATTTTGGTTTTATTTATTTATGATTTCAAACATTTGAATGATGCCTGGAGCACCACAGCATCTCTAGGTGCATCAGAACTGAACTTGCTTGCACACACACACACACGCACTTAGAAGTTAACCCTGGTTCTTTTTTTAAAAAAGATGGTATTTTTACTGATTATTTTTTAAATTCTATTTATTGTATTGCTTTATTGATTTTTTTATTGCTTGTTGGATTTAATGTTGTAAACCGTCCTGAGGCATTGTAAAGGACGGCATATAAATGTTTTAAATAAATAATTCATTTTAGATGTTAAATATGTTCATTGATCTTCAAACTAAATTGTGGTTTGGTGTAAATTCATTTGACAGGATATTCCATGAATAATGCCCAGTTATATGTAAAATTGCTTCAGTTTTGATGATCTTCATTTTCTTTAGACAATTTTCCATTTTGGAAATTTCATAGCAGCCTATAGTTTTGTTTTTCCATTTGCTTCCAAATCATTAGCCTTAGTCAGAAATTATTGTGCACGTGTGTGTGTATTAGCAATTAATGAACTAGTAATAGTAGCACAATAGTTTCCCCTTTATTATATTTTAAAAGAGACATTTCTTCCATTGATTTTATACATGTCTACTCAAATAATCAATGGGATTATTATATATTTATTACATTTACATGCTAACCCAATACCTCAAGCTCTGAGCAGTGCATAAAGTGAAACTTAAAACAACAAAGTACAGTTACAAAATAAAACAATATACATACCATAAATTTAAACTAGAAGAAAAATGAAGTAAAATTAATATAGTGGATATTATTTGTTTTGGATCTTGCTGTTGTTGTTGCTAGTCGCGAAGTCGGGTCCGACTCATCGCAACCCCATGGACAGCATTCCTCCAGGCCTTCCTGTCCCCCACCATCCCCTGGAGTCCAGTCAAACTCACACCGACTGCTTCAGTGACTCCATCCAGCCACCTCATCCTCTGCCGTCCCCTTCTTCTTTTGCCGTCAATTGTTCCCAGCATTAGGATCTTCTCCAGTGAGTCCTTCCTCCTCATTTGGTGGCCAAAGTATTTGAGTTTCATCTTCAGTATCTGGCCTTCTAAAGAGCAGTCAGGATTGATCTCCTCTAGGACTGACCGGTTAGATCGCCTTGCGGTCCAAGGGACTCGCAGGAGTCTCCTCCAGCACCACAATTCAAAGCCCTCAGTTCTTCAGCACTCAGCCTTTCTTATGATCCAGCTTTCAACTGTGAAAGTTGGATCTTGCTATAACTGGATGCAATTTATGAGCGTTGCATGTGGTTCTCCATTGTAACAACTGAGCTTATTAGGGTGCAGCACTAGGGACTGAGTCTTCGATAAACAGAAGCTCTGAACTCAGGGCAGGGCAGAGGGAGCGAGTGGAGGTGCTCTTTGCCTCCTTGTCCTCCTGCTCAGCATCTTTTAATAGAAGGGCTTAATTACCTGTTCAATGACAGCACTTTGCAGGGGGAGGTTGGGGAGGCTTCAGGATTGCACTGTGGGTGGTACAGCAGTGATGGTTGACAAGCAGAAAGGGCACCATGCTTGAGAGCTTGTGTGAAGTAGCCCCAGGAGCTGGCACTAGAATTCAGAGTTGGACGAGGTATTATTTATTTATTTATTTAAAACTTTTGTAGCCCATCTAATCAGTGTCGTCTCGGGATGGCTTACAATAAGGAACAAATAAAATAACAAAACAAGACAGTTCAGACCCTCATAAGCATTTGCCCATGAATGGAAAGTGATGGGGCAGACATAGGTTAGGCTGCTGAGCCTTTCAACCCACCCTATTAAGCAGTCACAAGCGGCCCCAAGTCTGAGTTGGCCCACCTGCATTTGGTGAAAAGGGGAAGTGCACTGGGGACGTGAGGAGGACTGGAGGCCTCCAGGGGTGTGGGAGGCAGATGAGCCACAATGCTGAAACCTTGCCCTCTGCTAGAAAAGCTATGGGGACTCGAGGAGTCCTAGCAATCTGGCCCTCCCTGTTTCTGTCAAACATGGAATGGCGAAGGACAGGATGCACACGCTTCAGAAAGCCTTTCCTTGCTCTCAGCTTCAGTTGCTTGGCTGGAGTCACGGGACCAGAGATGATATTCGGTAGGCTGGCTTGGTGCGTTGCGGTGATACTGCGGTGATCTCACCCATCCCCGCCACCATGCCCATGACCCACAGCCCTGGTGCCTGGCAAAGCTTGCATGGGAGAACTGGGCTTCCTTTAAAATAAAACAAAACACAAAGCTGTGTAGCACAAACCTGTTTTTTGTGGATTTGGTGGATTTCAGCCAGTTCTGACAACAACGAAAAAATGGCATAGCCTTGCTTTTGTTTCCCTTGAATGTCAAGAGGAGGCACAAAGCCACAGATTCCTGAATCCCAGTTTGGGTTTGGTCGGCTTCCAGATAGGTCTGAGTTGAACTGGGCTATTTTCTAAAGTGATACTTCCCTTTAATGTACAGGCAATCCCTGGGTTATAAACAAATTCCATTCCTGGAAAAATGGATATTCATCTTTAAGTCGAATATGAATGTAAGTCGGATCTAGTCTAGTCAGCCCTCCATATTCTCAGGGTTTAGGGACTCAGGACCTTCATGAAAGTGGAAACATATCTCTAGCCTATCCCTGAACTCTCTAGTGCCTCCCTCTTTGCATCAAGGAAAAGCAGAGAGATTTCCTTCTCCAGGTGGGTGGGACAGGCAGGCATGCTTTGGAGGCCTCCCTCTCCCCTCTTGCTTCCTCTCTCTCTATGGTGATGCTGTGGAGGCCCTCCCTCTCTACCCTTTCACTTCCTCTCTATGGTGATGACAATTTTTCTCAGTAACTTTGTAAATTAACAGGCTTTATGGCAGTTCATTCATAAGTATGGTTGTTTGTAACTCAGACATATGTAATCTGGTGGCTAGTAGTTATAATGGGTATATATTACTTCTAGCACTGGAGGCAGTTTGTTTCTGAATACCCACCAATGGGGACTACGAGTTGGAGGGTACTACTGCTTCCATCTGCTGCTTGCCAACCCTCTGGTTGGCTGTTGTGGAAACAGAATACTGGGCTCACCAGCTAGGCTTCTAGTCTGAGCCAGCAACGTTCTTAGTTATTCATTTCATCTCTAATCCACTGAATAACAAATGCTGCCTGGATGGATTACAAAATTCTGTATCCTTGTGCTGCTTCCATGCAACAAGAGTGTGGTGCCCACAGCGTACGAGAGAACACAAAATCCCTCCTATCTTTGAACCTGACAGAATTAGAAAGTGAGATTCCACAGTATTTTCTGCACTGGCAAGAATCTTTTATGTCTCCGAGCAATTGCCAAGTAGCTCCCTGGGACTTGTTTGTCTCACACTCAGGTTTTGGGGAAGAAACAGATCTGAACTGCTTTCACTAGAATTGCCTCTAGATGGTGCTACTGTTATGTTACAAGGAAGCAAACACATATTCTCTGAAGGTGCAACTCATACCTTTGCTCCTGTGTTGATGAACTCAGCTTGCTTTCACTTTTCCCTGCAATGCAAAAAAGATCTGTGTGAATAATACTCCTAGAATTATTTAGTGGAACTCTTTTTAATAGCACAAGGATTAATTTCCTCTTAAGAAGTGCTTCTTCCATGACCCCCCCCCCCCCCCGCCCCAGTCTGGCCATCTTCCCCATAGGTTGCTCTGCAGACCATCCAGTCTTGCATTGCAGATGAGGTCAGAGGTTATGCATGTAATGACTGGTGCTTTTAAGTAAAACACAGGCAATAAGCACCTCAGGACTCCCAGCAGATGCTTCTGCTTTTGTATGCTAATACAACTTTCTGGACCATTTTCTTTTCCTTCCAAGAGCAGATGTAAGTCTACAGAAATCACTTTTTAACATCAAGAACAAATTAATAATAACCTCAAGCCTCTTGGAAAGCAGAGACAGCATACTCTGCTTTATTATATGATCAGGACAGTACGTTTACAGAGTGGTTCATGGAAATGAATATTTCATATTCTGTGAATTTTTCTCCCAGTTAAGCAAACTCTGAAGAAAGTAGTCTTAGCTCTTTCATAAAAAGAGAAAAGAATAAGTAAGGAAGCCTTCCCCATCCATAAACTCTCCTGGTGTACTAGGTTCTGAAGGAACAGTTCTTAAAGGAACTTTAAGGAACAGTTCAGAAATTTTGGCTGGCCTAGAATGCTGCAGCCACGCTTGGCTGGGGCTGGTTACAGGGAGTAAATGCCCCACGTAGCTCCCTTTCTCGTGCCTTTCTCCAGAGATATTCCCTTTCAAGCAGTCCTTTGGCATGTAAACTCATCTGCTGGCGAGTATTGTTTTTATTTTGCAGTGTGTGTCCTTTATCCTCAGTTTCAATGGCTGTCATTGTTTTTCACCAAGTGTTTAATGTGTTTGCTTTTTTATAGTGCCTGCGGACTGCCTTCAGTGCCATTTCCTTGGTGGAAAGCAGGGTTACGAATTGAATAAATTGTGGTTCAGCACATCTAGAAGGTACTGTTGTGAGCTGGTCCCGTCCTTCCTTCTAGGTTCACACTCAAGACAGCCTTTGAAGTGAAGCTCTTTTATTGAAATGTAACAGATTGCAGAACGGGATGAACTTTCAAAGTTGAGAGAGAGGCCTCTGGCCATGTGAAGAGTTGAATCAAACTGGAAACTTCTCCTTGCCCCCTCCTTGACCAAGGGTTTTGTCTTCACCTTCAGGGAGGTTCTTGCTGCTGGAAATGATTAAGTCTTTCCAGCTGTGCAGCCGGTTTCTCCTGATGCCTCCTTCCTAGTGTCTCCCTTCCCTCCTTGAAAACACTCCTGTCTCTTCCAAAGCAGGCCGATTCTCATGCTCTGCCTGAGAAACTCCACCAGGAAGTTTCACCGTTGACCCTGAAACGGCAAAGCACCCACCCCTTACTTTGCTCATGCACCTTCCCCTCCTCAGACTCAGGTGATGAATCTGTCTGAGACAGTCTGCAGTGGGCAAGAGAGGGGTCCTCTCTGTACACCTGCCAGGCTGGGAGAGAGAGCCATGAAGCCCCACCCCTAGGGCTGGGGTGGCAGCCCAGGGGTACAGCAGGTCCTTTGCCTACAGAAGGCCCAGATTCAGCCCCTGATATCTTGAGGAAGGGCTGGGGAAACTGCTGTCGGAACATTTGGAAAGGTGCTGGCTGAAAGTGCGCGCAATCTTGAGCTAGATGGTGGCAAGATAAGAGGCTGGTTCAGGAGACATGCAGCTATTGTTAAGAAGGAACACTAGCTTCTTCTGGACTGGTGGCCAGAAATGGGCAGATCCAGGCCTCCTGCCTGACAGATGTGATAGGGAATGGTGTTGCTTGGTGGCATGGGTGTAATAATTGTGCAGAAGAGGGAATGTTGGCTGATGGAACTTTTTATGGACTAGTGTCGGAAGTGCAAAAACTGAAAAACTGAAAAGCGACCCCCAGCAAGGAGCATCAATGCGCTTTTATACATTTGGCATTTATCATGTGATTGTCTATCAGTCCTGCTGATGCTGGACCCCTCCAGTTTTGCTTCTGTTTTTAAATAGCGCCTTTGGCAAACTTTTAAGTCCAGGGAAAATGCAATAAAAACATGATTTCCCCTTTTATATTTGATTTCCACTTCTATCTTCATGTTACTCTGTTATATCAAATTTAGCAAATATACCAATCTGGTTTGGGGGTGGGAATATGTTGGGTTTCCTCAGCTCAGCTCAGCTCAGCTCCCTGGAGTCCATTCTGCTTCCTTCCTTCCCCGAGTCCACCTCATGCCAAGGATTTGTGTGGCTATCCAGCAGGAAGTGACTTGACGGCTCTGCATACTTTGCACAAAGAATTACACACTTTCTATACTTCGCACAAAGAACCAGCCAGCATTTGCAAGTGTTCGCAGACTTGATCTCAGCTTGGCGAAGTTCCTGGCCAGGACCGAAAACGGGAAAGTTCATTGAGCACAAAAGGGCCAGTTTCCGACTGATCTTTGCTTCCTCATGTAGTGCTTAGATATCGACTGAGCAACAACACTGGGAATATGCTCAACATGTTTATTTGGTTCATAGACCTTTCCACAAATTGATACATATACCAATTATTGCTATTTGAAACAATGAATCATTTGTAAAGCCATTGACATTAAAACAACAGTTGTTCTTAATGCAAATGTTAAAACCACGGGGTAAAATTATGGAATATGTTTGATAACAAGTAGAATAAAACACCAAAATGGAGAACAGATACACATTGAAATAATGAATACATGTGTATTCATAACAAAAACCAGTGCGCATACCATTTATCTTTCAATGACATTTACTAACAGCTCTTAATTATGTGTGATCTCTTTTTAATACCTGCAGCAAAATATTTTGCTGTTTGTTCTGCTTCAGTCTGACTTATGCCAGCCAGCAGATGGGAAGCAAAATCCATTTGTCCTTCAAGGCAGCAAAATAAGTGGACCCTAATATCATTATAAAAACTACATTCCAGTAAAAACACAATCCATTGTTTTAACCTGCCTTGATTGACAAGCACACTGACTCAATTCAAGCGGGACTTTAAAACATGCCTTTCCATAATGGCAGGTGGAAGACCATGGCAATGAGCAGCTGTGAATACTTTCCTGTACTTAGTTATAGATAAAAACTGAGAGTAGTTTGCTGATACTTCCTCTGATCTTAGCTTTAGTGGTGAACACACACTCTTTGCATCTGCCACCTGAAAAGATGCCACCTGACTGTGCCACTTAAAAATCAGTATCCGACAGCCTGTTTGTAATTTGTCGTCTCCCCTCTGTGAAATTATATTGTTTTAACTGGATTAGTGATAATCCAATTTGATTGGCTGTATCATTTAACTTCTTCAGCCAAAGACAGCTGCAATTATCTGTCAATATCAGTGCCAGATAGCTTGAGGGCAGTAAACTCATGTGTACATGGTACCCAAAATTAAATGCATATATCTACAATAAAGTGTCTATAGAAAGGACTCCAACTTCCAGTCTTAATGCTGTCTTCTTTACACTCTGAGAGAGACTTGGAATATTTTTTCAAGAATTTAGACTGAGCGGGTTCCATCTCCCAGTTAACTCATACCCACAAGCCACACTTGGATACCATGTAATAATTGGGGGATCAAGAGAGAGAAAGAAAACATCAGTAGCTGAAATAGTTGCTCTGAGAGCTCAGTCGCTCAGCTGAAATAGTTGCTCAGTTCTTTGCACTGAGAGCTCTCTTTGTCTTGCCCAGTTAAGAGATGTTTGAGAAGTGATGCTTAAATAGTTATAAAGGCTCACTTGCTCAGTACACTGACAATTCATGGGCTAATTATGTTTTCTGTATCCCCCAGAAAATAGCGATACCTTTGTCTTTTAATTACTTATCCTCAGACTGTCACTAAAGCAGAATTTGGAAGACTGTATTATGAGCCTATGCAGGCCAGTGATTGTCCAAGATAACTTTACCACATCATCTGACTATAACAATGTTAGGATTTATTTTCCACTCAGTTTTTGGAGATGATAATTACATGATTATAAACTAGGAGTCTATATTTATATATACACTGAGCACTGCATTGCTAAAACTCCATACCTCACTTGTGTTGGCATTGCAGTGAGACAAGGTATGTTTTGATAAATTAAAACACACACTTGATAAATCCTATTCAGAGCTACAACAAACCTTTAAAGAGATACATGTGTGTCTGTCTATCTGGACAAGTAGTGTCCTATCCATAGAGGTCATTTCTAATTTTCCAGTTTTTCCTGCAAATGCTCCCTCAGTATAGTCACAAATGCTGATTTAAGATCCACAAAAATGGCATATAATTTCCCTTTTGGATTCTTTCAATGTTTTTCTGCCAAATGACATAGAACTATTCCATGACCCAGTATGGAACAACCCTTTAAAAATACCAACAGTTCTGTTTTGATAATGTCATTTTCCTCAGCCCAGTCCATTCATTTGAGTTTCAAGTGTGTATCTTATAACTTCCCTATTATAGATAAAAGGCTTATGGGGCAGTAGTTTGCTGGATCTGTATTACTACCTATCTCATAGATTGGAGCAATGATTGCTTCTGCTAAGGTTGATGGAATTACACCTGATTTATATGTATGGGAAAATAAAGATGCTAAAGGTGTTTCCCCAGCATTGACATTTGTTTTGCAGCAGCTCTGCTGGTGTAAAAGCAGGCCCTGGGGCTTTTCCCATTGTCAGATTTTTTATAAGATTTATCACTTTGAACTCTATTACCATTTTCCATGATACCAAATCTACAACTTCCTGATCTAATATTACAACTTCCTTTTCTTTGGTTATAGCATTAAAAGTAAGGTAGAAGTAACTCTTAGACTGGTGTTGGTATAATATAGCAATCATCAATTCTATTCATTCCCTGCAAAGCCCTAGAAACTATAAACCAGAAGCTTCTCTTATCTATAATGCATGGAGCCCCTATCACCTGAAACCAGATATCCTTTCCCATCAGAATCAGGGCTTTCTACTTTGTTTTAACTGAAAGCAAGACCCTGGCAATCCTCTTCGCTTGAATTTTGTACATTGAGTATAGCACCTTTTAAACTCCTTTTTAAAGACATAAAATTACATCCAACACCAATATTCTTTCTTCTATGCCCTGTTTCTTGAACTGAAGTTTCCACAGTGTCAAAACTAGTTTGTCATATGAAAAATGGAATCATTCAAGAGACCGATTTCTACATTGGCTTTCATTCCCGTAACTCTGGAATATTCAGTGCCTCACACTTATTTGTATTTAACCCCACGGTCCACTTTAGGCATCTCTCATTTATGTGTCCAACTCATGTCAATGGAGCTGCCTGCACTGGTGTTGGTATTGAGGAAGAAAAGAGTCCAGGTGAGTAACTGGGGTCCGTTGGTTGCTAAAATGGTTTGCTCTCATCTGAAAGTTGTTAATATTACACTCCATAGTGCTGGAGATCATTGCATAATCTATCACACTACTACCTTTTTGTGCAATGTAAGTGCATTCTCCAAATTGCAGCTGAATTAGCCTGATTCCTGCAGCATTAATAGCTATAAGGCCTTCCTCTCATGGTGTCTCATACATCCTCATCCATGTCTTTACCTGGGCACCAGAACTTAGAGGCACAGAATGCATATTATATTCATTCCCATGAATATTGTATTCTATCTCACCCTTTTTCCTCCCAAGGAACTCAAGGTGGCTCACATCATTCTCCTCCCCCTCTCAGTCTTATCCCCACAGCAACAACCCTTGTACAGTCATTATCACCTAACCAGCCATTAAAATCTTATGCTTTAAAAACATACATAGATGCAGAAAGACTTTCCAACTCCAAGCATACTCTTCCAATTCATCCCATATTTTCTTTACTAATTTTCTTTGCTAGTGTATAGTATATATGCATTTATTATCTGCAATTTATGATGACTTGTTTCAACAACAGTCCTGTTGCTATTAATTTCCTTAGTGCAGGAAGTGTAATTTTTGTAAAATTTTGTAAAATTATTACAACTGATGTTGTAAAACATGCTAAGTTAGACTTTGGTCTCCCTTTCTTAATCTGGCTACTACAGAGTGGCTCTGAAACCCACTTAGTTCTGCTTTCTTCTTAGACCATGTTTCCTGAAACATCAAATATGATGCTTAACAGAGTCCCTAAATTCTCCATTAACAGCTTTCCACTCACCCTACAATATTCTGACTAATTTGCATATATATATGTAAACATATGCATATATTAGCACATATATATTTGCATATATATATATATTTGCTGCAGTGTATGTGTTATGATTTGCAAATCTATTTTTTCAGTCTTATCCATGTCTTCTTTTTCATTCACACGAATGGCTCCATTTCTCGTTGAAAATATCCATACTTTAACTCTTTTCACACTTGATCTTTTAGCATGGGACACAAGGTTGACTAATTCTGTGAAGTCTAAAAAGAGGTTTTTCCTTCTTTGACATTGCATTCATAGGTGGTACTATGACGTTATATCACTTCATGATGGAGGATAGTGAATGCCCTGGAAGACAGGGAAAAATATCAAAGTGAACTTGGTAGGTTGGAGTACTGAGCTAAAAATAAATGAGAGCCAGTGTGGCGTAGTGGTGAAGAGCGCGGGACTGGGACTCAGACAATCTGGGTTCTAGTCCCCGCTC
>NW_025335701.1:6296405-6345496 GCF_004798865.1 Varanus komodoensis | reverse complement strand
ATAAATAAATAAATAAATAAATAAATAAAAATAACAGAATGAAATTCAGTATGGACAAACGCCAAGTTCTGCACCTAGGAAAAAGAAACCAAATGCATCGTTTCAAGATGGGGAATACATGGCTCAATACTACAAGTGCGAAGTAGCATGGAATAACGGGCTTGTTATAGGAAGCAAGATTCTTGCTGGACATCAGTGAAACCAACTGTAGGAAGGCAGTGGGTTCTCCCACCGTGGGGGCATTGAAGAAGCATTTGGACAACCATCTTTAAATTGGAATCCTGCACTGAGCAGGCAGTTGGACTCAATGGCTTTATTTATTTACTCTGTTCTGTGATTCTATGAAGCACTGGAAACTTGTCCCACCGAGGAAGGTCAGGATCTCTTCTCGATCATTCCAGAGTGCAGGCTGAAGTTGCAGGGAGTCAGGATTTGGTTGGATGTCAAGAAGAACGGAGCACATGACCTGGGGAGGTGGCGGGCTCTCCCACACAAGAGGCATTCAGGATGCAGCTTGGCAGCTGACGGAGAGGGAGGGTTCGACTGGGAGTCCTGTGCTGAGCCTTCTTGGCCCCTTTCAGTTCTACTGATCTATTATTCTGTGGTAGCAGAGGTGGCAAGTTTCAGCAGCAGGAGGTGCGTGTGTGTGTGTGTGTCTGTGTCTACAACACTGCCAAGAGGCCACGTGTTGCCCACTCTTGATGAACAAGTCAGTGTGTTGGGCTTAGATATTGAAATTCATGGTTGAAGTCCCCATGCACCCGTGAAGTCCAATGGGTAACTCTTCCTCTCTCACACACACGTAGACACACCCAGAGACTCACACACACATGGCCTCACCTATCTCACAGGGCTGGATAAGGATAAAATTGCTTCCAAATTAAAATTTTAAGATTTTAAAAAATTAAAATTGCTTTTAAAACAATAAAATTGTTCTTCAGAAACATTGGCGAAAACAGATAGGATAGAATTATAGCCTTTTCGAACTCTGATACAGCACCCCTATAATCCAATAGGACTCAATATTAAGTCCAACTGAATGCAGTGGGGTGTATACCAGTGAAATGGGGTATCGGATTGTAGCCAAACCCTTTTCTTTCTGCAGCTTTCATTTTACAAGTCTATATTCTTTGTAAATATTTGTAAATATTCTTTGTAAAACAACTCTGGAATGCTAAGCTTTTGCACTGGATTGAGCTGCTCTGTGACGCCTGTGTATGTTGTTGTATCTTAGTGGCGCTCTAGATGCGTTGGCTGCCTTCTCTGCCTCCCTGGCAGGTGACTAACCACATGCATTATTGACTTCACTCCCTCAGCAGACTTCACTTGCAAAGAACCAACAGACAGTGCTAACTCAATCTGGGAATCTTGAGAACTTATTTCGGAATAATAATGCTTTCATGGATCTGAAGTGTCCATTAAACACTTTTGGAATCTGTCCCTCCAGAATCCATGGACCCCGTCCTGCCAAGCGGGTCAAGCCAAGAGGAAGCCCACAAGTGCTCCTGCACTCCTGTTTGCACAACTGGCAAACTTCCCCTTCGGAGTGACTCAGGATATGAGAGAGGGGAGCTGTGAGAAGGTGTGCAGCTGCCCTTCCCAGCGACCAACCTTCTTTCCTGCTCACTGCTGCTGGTGACAGCGATGAGCATGGAAAAATGGTGCTACCATTGCTGGAAAGTGCCTCTGAATCCTGGGTGGACTCACCAGGAGCTTGGACTGCAGGCCACTGCAGAGTTGACCAGAGTCCAGGAAGCTGAAACCAGGGGCATCCGAAGGACCTTCCAGACAAAGGGGATTCCTTGCACATCCCTGGCTAATGTCACCATGCTGGAAAAGCCAGTTAATAAATAACGTGCAGCTTTGATATATGGGCAGTTCCAGGAACCCAACCAAAAGATGGTCTTCAGTGAAACAAAGCATACACAGAAATGCCCCTGCTCAGTTCAGAGCTGGCAACATGCTTCTTTGAGCTCCCTGGAAATCACTACTCGCATGTAGATTCCTAAACAATGGAAATAAGCAGGCATGTCTTTCCAACATCTGTCTGCTCTGAGCATGATTCATGAGGTTCCTCATGGAATTTCAAATGGATTCCTGGATGGGTTGTCAATAGTCCAGTGATCCATGGTGCAGAGAGCAGCAGCTGTTTTCAAGTCCTGACAGGACGGGACTTTTGGAAGTAGTAATAGTTGATAGCAGCTTTTCATGCATCTCTGCTTGCTTGCTGACTTGCCTTCGATCAGGATAGCATGCTTAAAATCTTTTACCTCTTTGTTCTCAGCAGGTCTGTTCTCTCAGATGGAACCACGTGGGGGGGAGGAGGCAGAGCCAGGGAGTGGGCCACTAGGGCAAGGGCCTCAAATCTAATACATACTGATGGAGAGAAATGTACCCTAGCTTTTCATTCACATGTAACATGCTTAGAAAGCAAAAGGAAGGTTTACTCGACATGCACAATCTCTTAACCTGATGTCTAGGCAGCAAACATTCCTACTGCATCCCCAGCTTAGTTAATATTTCCGTAGAGCTAAACCTCCTCCTGCCTAATAGGTTTAAAGATAGAAAGATGCTAACAGAAAGAGAGAGGGAGTCCAAGAGTGCTACCTCTCTGTGGCTGTCCTGTGCAGCAAACCCTCAGCAGCTGTCCCCTGTGTTGCGGAGGCCAGTTTTGGAGCTTGTACTTCTATAGCTTTTCCCCCAGGACTCCCAGCTGGTGCTCATCAGTAGAACAAGAGCTCCAGCAGGGCTTGGGACTTATCCTGTGAATATAGTTGTGGTTGTTCTGGCTCTGGCCACCAAAGCTGCCCAGGTCCTGACATAATCAAGTCGAAGGATGTTTCACAGGGGACCAAGGATTGATCACTCTTGTACTCCTGATCACAATTTATGGGTGTGCAATCTGGACAGTGAAGAAAGCTGACGGGAAGAAAACGGAAGCATTCGAAACATGGAGGAGAGCTTTGGCAATTTTCTATACTGACAGAAAGAAGAATGGATAATTCCTAGATCAAACCAAGCCAGGACTTTTCCTGGTGAAACTGAGGCTGTCATGCCTGGAGCGTGAGAAGGCAAGACTCACAGGAGAGGACAATCATGCTATGGAAAGTGAAACGCAGAAGGAAAGGAAAGCCAAATGTGCAATAGATTGATTTAATAAAGGAAACCACCACCTTGTGCCTACAAGAGCCAGCACATCTGTCAAGAACAATTTGCCGAGTCCTGACTGGGCCAACGAACTTCTTCCCCATCTTCTTCCACTTCTTCTGCCAAAGTGACAAGGCTACAAGGCTAAAGTAGCCTCTTTAAAGGTTGCTGGTCTTATTAAGTGTCATCAATGACTTATGGCAATCTGATGAATGAATGCCCTCCGGAGTGTCCTATGGGTGGAGAGAGGGCTCAGTTCTCAGGCATTACAGTCCACCCAGACAAATTTGTCTCATTCAAAGGAGGAGGCAGGAGGGCAAAGTTTCAAGGGTACCTAGCAAAGGTTCTTAGGCAGAAGGCTAAGAACTAGCCTGCCTTGGAAAAGGAGGGGGATATTTCACAGCTGGGGTGCGGGGGGAGCATTGGAGGAGAGGTTCCTCAACCCAGTTGGGACATGGCAAGAGAAGCAGGTGAACCAGTTAGGAAGTGTGTGGCATCCCCACCATCTTGCCCTCATGCTTTATAAAGTCAATCTACTTCATATTTGCTCTTCCTTTTCTTTTTCTGCATTTCCCTTTCCTGAGCACGCTTGTCCTCTCCTGCTCTCCTGCAAAAACTCTCTATTGTATGCAACGATTAGAGATACAGGAAGCATGCCTCCTATTTAGGCCTGTTCTGAAGAGAGAAAGAGAAGAAAGGGGCATTTATGGTTAAATGTGGACCTCCATGGCCAGCCCAGCATAGCTTGCTGTCTGAGTGAAAGAGCTGGATGGTGCCCCATTCCATTCCATGTCCAAAAAGCAGGTGGACTGGCAATGGGACTGCTCTTCAGCAGTGACAGCCCAGCAGCATCCTCCACTGAACCTGTGGCAGGGTTCTGTGAGAAATTTGATTCGGGATGAACATCTGTCAAATGGGCTTGACTGAGCCTGTGGATCTCATCAGGCCAAGCTTGTGCCATGATGAGGAAAGGATTCATTTATACTTCCCATGTTAACTGTCACAAGGACCACTCATATCTAAGGATCCAGCCTTGCACTGAGCGTACACAGTTCTCAGCTCCAAATCTGCACAAAGATTTTGAATGATTTGGAGAAGATGGACTTCCTCCTGACATGGCCTGCTTTTGTCCATTGGGTTAGAAATATGTCAGAACTTCATAAATCTCAAGCAGAAGAATTTCCCACTGTGGCACAGCCTTATCTGAATGGGCACAGAGTGGGAGCAACCTTTCCTTGTGCCACATCTTACTGCTGCATCCCAGCATCTAAAAAGGTAAAGGTAAAGTTTTCCCCATGACATTAAAGTCCAGTCATGTCTGACTCTAGGGGGCAGTGCTCATCTCTGTTTCCTGGCCAAGGGAGCCAGCGTTTGTCTGCAGACAGTCTCTGTGGTCATGTGGCTGGCATGGCTAAACACCGAAGTGCACAGAATGCTGTTACCTGCCCACTGAAGTGGTACCTTTTTATCTACTTGCATTTTTATTTATTTATTTAGTAAGCTTTTATGCCGCCCCATTCGCTGAAGCCTCGGGGTGGCTCACAACAATAAATAAATATATATTAAACATATTTAAAAAAATGTTTTGCATGCTTTCGAACTGCAAAGTTGGCAGGAGCTGGGACGGAGCAACGGGAACTCACCCCGTTATGCAGATTTGAACCGTCAACCTTTCAATCAAACGGCTCAGTGGTTTAAACCACTGCACCACCCGCAGTCCTGTCCCAGCACCTACTAGGGTTTAAATAACTTCTCTAACTTTTCCCACTTTAGGAAAGTTGGGTAACTTTGTAAAAGCATGATTGTACATAAAACACGAAGTTTGCAATAAAGCACTCTCTTGAAATTTTTGATTTCTCCTTATTGTGCCAAGGTATCATCAAGAAAGTGGTAGCTTGATTTTTATTTATTTATTTATTTTAAAAAGCTTTTGCCTCACTTAGTTTATTATCTGTTTTCAGCCAGCTGCACTACTGTTTTTATTATACCAAGATGAATTATTTTGATTATTGGCAATAGGCTCCCTTCTTATAATTTTAAGTTCTTCATTTAGGAATTGTCTGTTCTCTCACCTCATCTACATGAATGCAAATGCAAAGCGTTGTTTCCATATCCTTCCTGCTGGCAGCTGTTGTGAAGGGAAAAAATAGCAGCATAAATCTCAACAACAAATTGACGTTAAAACTGTTACCCCATTTGGGTAACTAACTACACAGAATGTGCCTATTTGTAAAAATTCTTCTTTCTCTATTGAGTCTTTGCCATTATCTCTGCTATAGGTGTTGCTTGGCAGCATTCTATCAGGTACCAGCACCAAACTTCATCCAGAGAAGCTGCTGAGAGCAACTGGGACTGGGAATCTGTGCAGCGATGACCTTGTGCCCCGTCTGAATCCTCAGGCAGAGCTAGAAGGCAGGGGAGACGAGAGGCGGTTGAGGGAGTTGTCCACTATCAATGTAATGCTGAACTTTAGCGGAGCTGTTCATGGGACTCAAGCTATTTTAGGGTTCAACACCATGGATAACTCCTTTAAATGTCAGAATAACATCCGCAACAGATAGGTAGCCCTGCTGACATGGATTCACCAGCCTCCACTGGTGTGAGGTCAGTATTGTCCTCCCTGCCTGGAGAATGGCATTCGCTGTAGGCACCTCATTAGTGCCTCCTGATCTGCCCCTTTCTAAACACCGCTTGGTCTCACCCTGGCTTCTGCCTGGGCAGCAGAGAAAGCATGGCCATGCTCGGATTGTGGTCCTAAAGTTAGACTACCGCTCTGTGTTCTTCCTGGGGCTGCCCTTGAAGATTGTTAGCTTGTATGGCAGCAAGATTACTACCAGGGACTGGAAGATTGGAGCATTTTACACCAATGGTAGCTTACTTGCACATGTTCCCTATGTGTATCCGAGCCCTACTGAATACCCTATATAGTCTTAAGTAGCTTGGCACTACAGTACCTGACAGAGTGCCTCTCCTGTTATGAACCTACAGGGACACTACAACGAACATGCAAACCTCTTGTCTGAAGGGTGCCTGGAGGATGGCAACAAGGGATGGGGCCTGCTTGGTGGTAGCTCCTCGATTCTGGAAAGTGCTCCCCTCTGAGGTTTGCCTTGCCATATTTTTGGCGCCGGGGTAAGTCTTGCCTCTGTTTCCAGGCATTTGGCAGCATATGCCTGCATTTGTCCCTCATTTTGGGCTGGGGTCGACCTTCTGTCGATCTTCCCAATGTTCTTCCAAATCCCTAATGCTGCTTGGACTCACACCTCACCTCCCTCCAGCTTTGTTGTGTATATCCTGATGCAGACAGGCGCTTCTGCCCTGCATCCACCTGAGAAAGCTTCACGGATGCTTTTGTCACTCCTGCAGGTGATTTCTCTCTCAGCCTTCTGATTGGTTAGGAAATCTATGGCATCTTCTAGATTGTGATGTGACCTTACCTCTTTCGATTTGCAATTAACTATGCATGTTGACGTTGCAACAAGTCAGGGCATCATGAGGAAGACATCCTGATGTTATGAAATTGTTTGTGCTTGAAAGTCTGTAATTGCTTGGCCTGGGAGCAGCTGCCAGCAATGAAATATGGAGGTCTGGGGAAATGAGAGTGAGAAACAGTGTCCCAACACCCGTTTTTTAAGGAGATCAGAAATGTGAATTGCTATTTGATGCTATTCAGCTGGTTACAAATGTGTGTGTGAGCCGGTCTTCAGATTTTAATAACAATGCTCCTGGGGAAAAGATTTCCACATTTTTGGAAACCCCAATAGGATCAACTAACAAAATTAAGGTAAACTAGCTATTCCGGGAGTTACATGTTTCCATTCTTTCATTCATGCAGGCATCCATTTATTTGAAGAGCACTGAGTAGCAAATTGTTCAGTCAACTTTTATTCCTCTCCAGATGTGTTCGACATCTGTGAGAATTTAAGCTGTTTTAGCAGTAGCTCCACAGTACATTCTTCCCTCTTTTGGGAGGGTATGTTTGAACAGCGCTTGCGAATCTACAGTTTCTTGTGCCTGTCCCAACTTTAGTTGCAGATGCTCACACAGGAGAAGGATGCTGCGCAAAATAGTCTCACACTGGCTTCCACGCCACATTCCACATGTGAAGCACTACCTACTTTTGGTTCCTCCAGAAGAAGACCACCAGAGGCATGTGGTAGTTTATGACGTTTCAGTTTATTTATATGCTCGAGCTCAGACCCGGTTTAAACACTCCAGCAGTAAATTTCCCTGTTCCACATTGGACAGTGGGGAGTTCCACTGATGGAGCTGCTCAGTCCCTGGGGGAATGCTTCAGCCCACAAGTGAGTTAAATGACAGGGCATGGAGAAATTAAGAGCTATTTACTGATCTCTTTAGATATCTCTATTAATTGCTCTGAGGCGGTGGGATAATCTGCATACACCTGAGGAATTCTGGGATGCAAGAGGAACTCACCTGGAGCAGCAGAGAAGTCAGACTACAACTGACCAGCTCAAAACAGCAGAAAATAATCAATCTACCTTTCCCCCTTATTGTATAGCACACCATGGAAGGGAAGGATTCTCCACTGGTTGCTGCTGTTAGTCGCAAAGTCATGCCCGACCCACCACGACCCACGGGCAACACTCCGCCAGGCCCTCCTGGCCTCCACCATCCCCCGGAGTCCACCCAAGCCCACACCCTCCGCCCAGTGACGCCATCCAGCCCCCTCAGGCCCTGCCTCCAGTGGCACTGGCATGCAACGAGTGTGCAATGTTTGTTTTCCTCCCTGGCACTAACATGGTATAGACCTGCAATAAATGTGCGTTGGGTGCATATTTATTCATTCATTTATTTGAAACTTTTGTACCCTGTCCTATACATTAAAGTCTCAGGACGGTCTCTTTTCTTCTTCTTCCTCCTCCTCCTCCTCCTCTTCTTTTCCCTCGTCCTCCTCATCATTTATGTATACTCTTAGAAGAAAAGGTGGGAGGGCTTGAGTGGCAGGTGTCCACCAGCCAAGGAATAAGAGGAATGAGGAGCTCTTACACAGAATGCTGTAACTGAAATAAGAACTACGAGAGCTGGAAGAGCAATGGCGGGTTGAAACAGACAGGGGGACTGCTGTGCTGAGACCAACAACTACTTCAGAGTGTTTGAACCTCAGCTGAGCCTCCTTGCCATGGTCATATCACTGCCTGCTGAAATTTAGACTGACAACCGCTGGGGGACCTAGTAAGGTGCTCTGCCCTGGAGGCTAATGGAGCCAAAGGCCTTCCAGAGGGCCATGGGGTGGGCGGGGAGTCCAGCAGATATGGGTCGCCCTGTTGAAGCCCTGGGTGCACCATGACATGCAGAAATGGCCCAGGCAGTGTTGGGATCGGCACTGCTCTGCGGCTCCATCTCCTTGGCAGAGCCGGCCGGCAGCGAGTGCAGGACGAGTGCCCTGGCTCCGCCGGAGCACGTGGACCGTAGCAAGTACCGACTGGGAGACTGGCGGGGAGGAGCGTTACCAGAACAGGCTCTTCCCTCTGGTCTTTGCAGCAGCATTGAAAGGCTTCCTGTGGTGCTTCCTGCTTCCCGGTCCTTGCAGCCTGAATCCCTCCCCCGCTCACGGGCCCTGCTTCGTGGATCTTCACCTGTTCCTGATCTTGCCTCTGCCCCCGCTCCTGCCTGGCCCCACCTGGCCTTCTGACCTTGCCTGCCACACCGTGCCCTTCTGGTGCCAGTTCCCTGCAGTGTTGTCCCTGACCTGGGCCTGTTCTGGCTGCATTCCCGTCTATGGGGCCGCGCCTTGCCTGGATTGACCTTGGCCTGTTTGGCGTTGTGCCTTGGACTCGTTACTGGACTGGTGATTGGACCCCATCTTGCCCGGGCTGCTTGGATCTGGATACCTCTGCCTTGTGTCCTGCTGCCTTCGATCCAGTCTCTGACAGGCGGTTGACATGATTGCTCCTAAGTGGAGATATGAGAGCAATGAAGCAACATTGGCTTTAGTTCAGATGGAAGAAGACTCCCAGTGAATGCAACAGAAGCCTGTCAAGTGCCTACAGATGGGTATATTCTGAGGCAGTGGGGGCAGCAAAGAAACAGTATCTCACTGCCTCTGTTCTGTCTTCCTAGTTGTCCAGGGCCTATTATGTTCTGGCCCCAGGAACGTCTTGGAACCATCTCAGGCCAGCTGTACTTGACTTGCTGGGTACTTGCAGGAAAAAATCTCTTGCAGCCATGGGGACTTGGGCTCCATAGTTAAAACAGGTGAGCCTGTAGAGCTGTCCAGAGCACAGTTGGATCAAGGTTTATTGGATGAGATTCAATTGGTACAGCTTGAGGGCATGGGCAAGGTTCTTGGTCAGGTTTCTACAGCCAGATACTTGTCCTTCATGACTTATAAAAGCCAGCAAAAAGCTGAGCCAGGGAGGTGATTAATGCCTCTTTGCAAGAGGAAGTGTTCCCATGCTTCATGAAAGGAGTAAAAGGAACATGTTAGTTGGAGTTATAGGTACTAGGGAACATTTTGGGACAAGCCAGGCTTGTGCAGGAAGAGTCAGAGGAGCTTTTAAATGGAACCCTGTTTGGGGAAAGCCAACAGTTCCTGGAAAGCATCTGGGCAGTTGGGCCATTGGATGATGATGGAATTAAAGAAGCACTATAAGGGATGCAGTTGGCACAGCGGTTTGAACTGCTGAGCTGCTGGGCTGGTTGATCGAAAGGTCGCCTGTTCGAATCTGCAGATGGGGTGAGTTCCCATTGCTCCGTCCCAGCTCCTGCCACCCTTGCAGTTCGAAAGCCTATAAATGTAAGTAGATAAAAAGGTACCACTTCAGTGGGAAGGTAACAGCTTTCCGTGCACCTTGGTGTTTAGTCATGCCGGCCACATGACCATGGAGACATGGCTCCCTCGGCCAGGAAACGGAGATGAGCACCGCCCCCTAGAGTCAGACATGACTGGGCTTTAATGTCAAGGGGAAACCTTTGCCTTTGCCTTTACCTTTAAAGGCAGATAAGGAGATTGCAGAAAGAATTACATACTGCAGAGTATGCAAAGCCCCAAATCACAGTGTGGAAGCAGAACTCTGCTGGCACAGGGGCACCTCAGTGCCCTGCTTGCAGGGTGGCTTCGTGGACTGCCTAGAACTCGCTTCCTCCTGGATGCTCAAGTGCACACCTGGCACAAGGCAAACTTAGGACAGAGAGAAACTGGGTCAGAACCTGGGAAACCAAGCAGAGGATGTTAAATGGATTTCTGTCCCCACATGCGCATTGCTACTCAAGGCTTTCAAAGTTTAGAAGTGAGAAAGTAAGCTCGACAATCACATTTGTCCCTACTAGATGGTCTTTGATCGTCTCCAGAAGGGCAGCTCTTATATTGCCATGTGGCATAATCCATATGCAGAGGAGCAAATAGTTTTGCCCTATTTTCATAGATGGGATTTGAATCAGAGTTTGTAGAATGTTACTGTGATTTCTTCCTGCACTTCACTGAGAAAGTTACACTAAATTACATGGATAGTTTTAATTAAATTTGAATTGTCTGGGGTTTTCCACCACTTTAAAGGCCACTTGAGATACTTGACTTACACTTAAAATGTAGAGTTGTAATTATTGTCTCCTACATTTATTTTAGTGGTAACTGCACTTTAATGAATTTATTCCATACTAAATAAAGCTATTCTAAACAATTCTGATTACAGAAGGCTGTTAACTTCAACTGCCTATTTATTCCTTCCTGTAATTCTGTGTAGCTTTTGATGTGGGCTTCTTCTACTGGGGCTGGATAAACAGAAGAGGAATAGAGGTAAGATTTAGAATTAAGTATTTTGCATTGTTCACCTTTCAATCAGTCTTGTCTATGGTTGTCCTGAGAGATAAAGGAGCAACTATGGTCCATAGGCAGTTTCCAGCGTATCATTCTGCAAACTTGGGTAGCACTGGTGAATCCCACTGAATTTCACTGTGGAAGGACTTGTGCAACTGGTTGTGGAAGGAACTGCACAACAGCCTGTGCAAACATTATGGATAACTGGCTGCAAAGAAGTTGCACAAGCATTCCTGCACAATGGCTTGGGCAAAGGCCGTTTTGCACAGAACTTTTACTGGATTCTTTTCCCGCATATCGTTTTACTAGTGCAGCTTCATTTATGTTAATAGAAGGACACAACTGAATACTTCCCAGTGTGCTTTAAAGTACAATGTTTGTAACATTTTCCTGAATTTATCCAAGCAAGTATGAAAGCAAGGTTTCATACTTCCACTTTCTGCTACTGAAATCTGGAATGCTGCCCTACCTATTAGAAGCGGGTTGGTTGTGGAACAAATGATAGGACTTAGTCCCTCTACTTCCAGTGTGTCGGCTGTGGATAGGAAATGCCTGTGCTCAGAAGGTGTGTATCAGCAAGCGTGGGGGAGTCCCAGAGTTGGCACACGGAAAAGCGATGGGGAGGAGGGAAGGACCGGAGCGGGGCATCAAAGGCAGACCAGGGAGGGCCAAGCGTGCCTGGGGGGCCAAGGAATGCTGGTGGACAGTTGCAGAGACAGACAGAAAAGTGGGTGGAGCGGAGTCTGTTGGTGGGGGCGTGACTGGACCAGGGAACATGCATTATGATCATACCTCGTAGTGATACAATTCTTTGGACTGTTCAGACGGATGCCCATTGTTTTGAAAAGGTTCAATTCTCCCTCCCCCGCCTTCAGTTTTATAGCTCTTTGATTGTATTCTCTGGAAATGGTATGATCTTTCTTACTTAGTATGAATAATTATTTTGTCTCAGTCTTGTTTCAGTTCTTTCCTCTTTTGCTTTGCTTTTAAAGTAGAATTCTTTTAATTCTTTTGATGGATGGCACATAGATTATAAGGTCCAGGGAACGAGCAACTGGCAACAGTGACAGGAACCAGGGCACAGGGGCAGAGCAGAGTGCTGCAGCAGGTCCAGGGGGCCAGAAGCAAGAGTCACATTGGTGTAACAGCCCAGAGGCAAGCCAGGAAGACCAAAGGTTCAAGAAACGCCACCCAGGATTTCACAGTCCAGATGCAGAGTTCTGGGAGGAGAAGGGAACATCATGGGAAGACGGATGCATGTGTCTGGGAAGACAGGGTCAGGCTGGAGACAAGGACCGGAGCGGGGGCGGGCTGGAGCAAGGTAGGCAGGCAGGACACCGGGACCAGGATTCAGGCAAGGCGATGCAGGAGGGAGTCATCATGCTGCTGGGGCAAAGAGCAACCGTGCGGGTGGGTGGCCTTTCACTCGGGTCTCCACCGCTGCTCCTTGGCTGTTCCCTGCAAGTGCCTGCAGTGGTGTTCCTCATTCTGCAGATGCTTGCAGGGCCACTCATGCCCTGACCCTGACAATTTCATACACTGGGGCAGGGGACCTGGTAGTTCTCCGCATGTGGGTTACCCCTCACCCTTCATCGTTGTCCAGGCTGATGGGAGTGGGAATCAGCAACATCTGGAGATCTACATGTTCCCCAGCTGTGTCCTAAACTCTGCCAGCAATTCCGTAAATTAGGCCAGTGTTACAATCACCCTCCCATTGCCAGTGGGGCCTGGGGGGTGGGCAAGTGTGTGCAATGTCAGCTCGGTGGCTGCATGTTTGCTCCAAGTACCTTTGAGATGGGCAATGCAGCAGAAGAAGTGGGAGAAGATCTGCGATCTCTCTCCCTGTTATTATGGCCCCCTGAAACCCGCTTTGTGAAACGAGCATGGCCCCAGAATCCCAACGTGAGGAAGATCAGCTGTGCGGGCAGGAGGGCACATAGGAAAGGCCAAGACGCCCCCTTCCTCCTCCTCTTCATTGCTGGAAATTGCCCCTTTTGGTTGATGCTTTGCAATGGAGGAGCAGCTGCTGGCTTGAAGTTGATTCGCTATTACACGCAAGTGGGTTCCTAGGAAAGGAAGGTTCTGGGTTCACCTATCCAGTACCAATTTCAAATCTCATATTAGTCCCTTGTGGGGACACTTTGTCACCCCAGGGAAGGCGAATGCTTCATATAGATCTCCTCTTGACCATATAGATCTCCTCTTGACGGAATGTTTCTCTTGGCTTGAATCAGCATAAGAATGAATTTCAGGTTTCAGGTAGTAGAGACAGTTTTAAGTCCCAATGTTTCCTGCAACAGTGCATTACAACGTCTGCATAACAATGCTTGTTTTATTAGCATAACAATAATTTGGCCTAGAAATTTCCAATCAGATTTTAATTTAATTCTTCCCCTGGATGGATTTTAGTTAATTTTGCTGGAGGATTTATTTCATACTCTTTGATTTCAAAAGAGACTTAAATGACTTGTCTTTTTTAATCCTACCAAAGTTTATTGTACAAGCCAAAGGCCATGACAAATATATCAGATAGATGCACTGAAACAACAAACTACTAAAATTTCAAACAATATAAAACATAAATGGATTGAGGTATACTATAAACAGAAATTCATCTTAGCCCTAAGACTTCAATGCAGTTTATAGCGATTTTGACTAATTGTCTCTTATTGATCTTTTTATCTGCCAAAGCAAAGCAACTTTATGTGTCACTTAACTGTGAGCACCATTCAAAAGGAAAAGAACTGCTTCTGCCAAGGCAGTCCTGTATCCATATGACAGCAAAGGTTTCAAGAATCTCTCTCAGGTCACTATATAGAGGGCAGATTAATATGTAATGAATAAGGTCTTCTGTATGATATAACAACAAAATCTGCATTCAAAAGGTACCTTGTTATGTCATCCATCCAAAACTGCAGTTGGCATAACTTAATAACAACAAGAATAGAGAACCTTGGCTATTGGACAGTATAAAAATGAATAAATGAATGTAATAATAGCTTGAAATTGCAACTTGATAAAAGCATTTCTTAAGGAGGATGGTCTCAATCTGGAGAGGTAGACAGCTATGTAATTTTCTGTTTTCAAAAGAGGAAAACATTGAGAGAATTTAGAGTTTTTAATTAATTGCAGGTCCTTCCTAGAATCTATCCAAAATAACCGATCTCTTAATTGCTTCATATCCAGAGCAAAATTGACATTTAATTCAGCAATATAATAACTACATGCCAAATTAAGGAGCACTGACTTCCAGATACGGTTTTCATTCATTTCCAAATAGAACAAAGCCGGAAGAGCAGCAGTTCCTTTAAGATCCTGCACCGGGCACTGTCTATTCTTGCCCGGATTGATGGCAGTCTTGGTCCTGTGTGCAAAAGGCTGCAGGAGTTGTGGAAAGAAGACAACAGAGTTTACTAAAGAACTGTCTCTGGGCAGATTCCAGTGCTGTCAGTCCCCCAAGCTTCAGCCCCACAAAGCATGTGCATCATCACTTTAATAAACTTTCAGAGTAGGTTCAGTCAGCTGCCCACCTTTGATACAATAAAACTTCATCAATACTGTGATGGTTTTCTGTGCCTTCAATTTTACTGCCATCCTATGCTCTTTCCATGAGAGTAACTCCTTAAAAAGGATGTCCAAATATCTAAATGAGTAATTTTGTTAAATGACATGTTGGTCCAGAAGCCATCTGTACTTTAATCTGTGAATGCCAAAAACCATATTCTTAGTCTTAGAATAGTTTATTGACAAGTCTTCATATTTGCACTAAGTACTGAAAGTCTCTAGACGATTCTTCACGCCCAAACAGGAAAGTGAGATTAGTATTACATCATCTGCGTACATCAACATAAAGATCTTTCTCTTCATAATTACTGGGGAGGGAGAGTTTACTTGTGCTAGATGTGACACCAAATCATTTTTAAGCAGCCTTTTATGATCTGACCAATGCTTGATAAATGTTCCTAAGGATTCCTGAGAAGATGCCTGATGGAATTTCCTTATTTTCCTGATCAGAACACTCTTAGCTCCTCTGCATTCAACATCAAACCAGCCAGAAGGCAACACTGATGTACCTTTATTAGCAGATGTTGTCACACAGGGTGTAAGTTCTGTAAGAATTTGTTGAAAAACATCTATATGATGTATGGCTTTGTTCCAAAATAATGGGTGCAAATCAGTCATATAATGGCTATAAAGTCTTTTGTCAATAGTATTGCTCACTCTGTGTGACCAATTTAGTCTTCGGTCACTGAATATTTTTCCAGTCAAATTTACTGTTTCTGTAAATATTGCACTTTTAGTTGGTGAGCAGAAAGATACTAACATGTGAAAATTGTCACTTTCAGTATGATCAAAGACTTGAAAGGTGTTCACTGGGTGAAAAGTGATGGTCAGACCATTATATGGTCAATAACGTTATCGCTGCATTTACTCATAAAAGTATAACTACTCCAGATTTTTCAATGGTACTTCCATAATGATATACATGCTCTGACAAACCTTGTCCCTACTGATTGTATTTGCTCTCCATGGAAGTATGAACAGCTAGAAAAACATCTTCTAAATCTAAGCCCAAAGGTTGCAAAAGACCATCTGATGCTACACCCATGCAGGCATTAAAGTCCCCACAAAAAGGATGAATGCATTTGACGACTGCTGAGTTACCTGTTCCAGAAGAGATGCTAAATCCTTCCAGATCTTATCAGCCACCAACGGGAACTTAGTGGGAGAAAAATAAGTGTTTATACAAAAAAGAAAATTTCCATCCTTGGCTTTAATATGTACCGGTAAGAGGTAACTGTTTTGTAACCCACAGTTTACTAGCCACGAATTTCCTGCCAATTCTAATGAGTTGAAGGATGCCTGATCCTTTAGCTATGACTGAAGTGGCTCTCAATGCCGGGGAATTTTTTTCTATCATTGTGCAGTACCTCAAATTACCTTAAGCAATCTGTCTCTGCAGGTCTAACTGATGAATTTGTAAAGTGATGGTTGGGCTCAACAAGCTTCTTCCTTTCATTTCTGTGATAGCATATTTCGATCTTATTTGGGTAAGTATCAGAGTTACTTATTCATAAATCAACAGCTTCTTGGTTCATCCAATACTGGCTCAATACAATATTCTAAGATAGATTTCTGGACTAGGTTGGGTAATTGTTTTTTGGATAAGGCTTACTGATGCTTGGCCTGTGTAATAACCATTTCACATAAGCAGGCTATAGAAAATATCTACAATAAACAAAACTGATAAAAGAATGTGGGTAATAAAATATAAATATTTGACAGCAACTTCATAAAAAACCCATAAGACTGAATAAATATATAACTTAAGTTAAAATATAAACCCTGGAGATTTTAAGTAAAATCATGCTGTAAGCCTAACTAACAAACCAATGTATTGTGGCCAAAACCAAGGAAAGATTTTTGAGGTGTTTCAAGATAACACTAATGTGTTCCAGTAAGAGGGAGGGGTGACTTTAAAGACGAAAGCATTGAACACCTGCCACCTCCTCCAAGTGCGTGATCTCTCGCAGCTGTTCCTCACAGACCTGCTTAGACACTCGGGGAGGCTGGCATGGTTCCAGGGAGCAGTTCTTCCTCCTCCTCCTCCTCCTCCTCCAACTTTTCCCCTAAATGACCTATAGTGAACTTCCTTTGTGCCTCAAAATGCATCCTGTGTTTGGGGTCATAGGCCTTTTCTTTTATGCACATTTTGGAGCATTTTGTGCCACAGGCAGGTTTTGGTTTATAGAAAGTAAACCATAAAACATTAGGAAGCTGAAATTTGGCAACATTTTTTACGAGCCTGAATTCATAATATCCTAGAAGGATTAGGTTATAGGTCTACTTATGTGTAATTTACACAACAGGATGTGAGCCTGGGATTGCCCCGGTAAACTCCTCCCAAGCAAATGTACAACATTAAAACCACAAAGGGGGTGGGGTAAAAGCAGCAATAAAGAAATTTTAATATTAAAATGGGAGCAATTGCTGATCTCGGAGTGTGGACCAACTGGTATGGCTGGTGCGTGTGTTATGTGCCAACAAGTCATGTCTGACTTATGGTGACCCTATGAGTAAAGGCCGTGCAAACAGTCTCGCCCCTGGCCGCTCCATCCAGCTCTTCCAAGTTCAACGGTGCGGCTTCTTTTATGGAGTCCGTCCATCTCCTCTTTGGTCTTCCCTTTCGCCTTCTGCCTTTGACTTTCCCTAACATGATCATCTTCTCCAAGGAGTTTTGCCTTCTCACCATGTGCCTGAAGTAGGACAGACTCAGTTTTGTTGTGTGTGCTTCTGGAAAAAGCTCTGGCAGTCTCTGCAGGTCCTTTATTCTTTGCAAGTGCTTTCAGAGCAATTTTCACTTTGCTTTCTAATATTGCAGGCTCTTCATTGGATTCCACTTCAGAAATGTGTGCCACCCTTTCATCACTCTTCTATAGTCCTGTATATTCATTCCACCTTCTCTTTATTTTCTTCTGGCCTGATAGTACTTCCCCTTTTCGTCTTGTAGCATTCCTAATCTAGGTTTGAATTTCCCATTGGTTTCTTGGAACTTCTGGAAGAGGTCATTTGTTTTTCCTCTTTTAGTGTCTCTTCTATTTCTTTGCACTGTTCATTGTAATGGATAGTTATTTTTATCTCTGCATGCTAGTCCCTGAAATGCTGCAGTCAGGATCCGGTCCCTATTTCTGGCACCTTTTGCCTTTCTTCTCACCTGCTCTTTGCAACTAAGCGTTTCTTCTGTCTAGGCTTTCTCTTTCTTGTTACTGCAGGAATCGTCTTTTGGCTTTCTTCCCTAATAATGTTTCTGGTTTCAGTTGACAGTTCTACTGGCTCATGGTCAATTAATTTGTGTAATGCAAATCTATTCTTTATGTGGACTTTAAACTCTTTAGGGATGTTACTTAAATTATATTTTGGCACTATGTTTCTGTTGGTGTTCTTTATTAGCTTGACTCTGATTTTTGAAATTAAGAGCTCATGGTCACAACTGCAGTTTACTCCTGATCTTGTTTTGGTAGTGAGAATACAGCTTCTTCACCTTCTGCTTCCAATTACACAATCTAATTCTTTATTGGTCATCTGGTGAGGTCCATGTACGTAATTGCCTGAGTGGTTGCTGCAATGCAGAGTTTGTTGAGTATCACAAAATTGTATGAGTTATTCTCCTGCTTCATTTCTTACCCCTCGGCCAAATTTTCCTGCAGCATTTGATTCTGCTTTTTTCCTTCCTTTGCATTCTGGTCACCTAGGCTTAGCAGCCTGTCTTATTTTGGTGTGTTATCAATTTATTCTCGAACACCTGTATCAATTTCTTCAGCATCTGCTGTCGGACCTTGAGTGTTGGTTATGTTGATAGGTTTTCCACCAAATCTGATTGATAAAATTTGGTCGGATTTTGCATCTTACTCTCTCTGGTATGTCCTACCTCAGCATTACAGCCACATTCCAATTCTTGCGTTACAATTTCCACATTGCCTTGATGCGTGCTCCTCATGTCCCATGTCCTAATGTTATGTGTTGTGTAGAACTGGACTTTCCTTTCACCTCTGTGTGCTTTGGCCACTAGAGTTCCTTTCAGGTTGAATTTAGTAGCATTATTAGCAACCACACTCCTTTGTTCCCCAGTAGCTCATCAAGTGCCTTGCAACCTGTAGGTCTCATCTTCTGGCACTATCTCATGTTTAATTTTGGGTTGTTTCATCATGGAGTTGGCAAAATGAGAGCCTTCAGAGATGAATCATGACATTCTTCTTCTGCACAGTACTAACCAGAGGTAGCTCGAGCATCACTGCCGTAGTCTGCAAAAGATCCCCTGCCAGCGTTGCCTTCAACTGCCAGTGCTGCCCCCTAACCCTAACCCCATCCCCACTAATGAGATCTATTCTCTTTTTGGAGATGTGACCGTCATTCCCGAAGAGGATGGACATCTCTTAGTCTGGTGTCTCCATCTTGAACAGCTTGGGGTGCTGACTTGAGCAGCTGAAACATTTGTGGAAGAATAGGGATGCGAGTGACCACACAGTGCTTGGAGTTCATGTTAGATCCTGTTGCACAGCTAGCGATAGTGCTGTAGAAAGTCTTCCTTGGAAATCCCACATTGCATCTGCACAGATCTGGCCTGCGGAGTTTTATGGTAGTGATGGTGGGAGATCAGTAATCTTTATATCTAGATCATGCTGGAGACTGCTTGATAGCCATTTTCCATGCTGTGATGCATTTGCAAGACACGATAGTTCTGTAGAACTTGCCCAGTGTCTGGCCCTGGTTCAGGTCTGGTTCCCTGGCCTTGGGAAAGCCTGTTAGGAGACCAACCCAGTGGGACGGCTTTGGTCTCCTGCTGGCATTACTTTTGGTTTCTTAGTGCAGTGATTGGTATGTGATGGTCAGAGTGAGTGTACACTCTACATGCACATGCCGTGTCAAGAATTCTGCTTGAGGGGCTAGCTTGATCCTTGTTTCTTTCCCAGTTCTGGGTCCCTGTGCAACGCCTAAGCCTGGTGGGGCATGGAATGAATGAGCAACTGTATGGTCAGAGTTTCCAGCAGTGCAGCTGTTAGTCAGCTGAAGCAAAAGTTAAGAATTTGTCTTGTGGGCTTTCAAAAATTAATAGATGTATTGTGGATGTTTTTGTGGACCACAGCCCTTTTTTGACCAATGTTACAAAAACAAGCTGCCTGCATTGAGAACCCCTCAGAAGAAAAAATCGGACAGAGATCGGAATTGCTACTATACTAATTCACTGCACCTTCAGCAAATTGACAGCTTCTTTTACAGGACTCCTTTCTCGGCTTGCGACCTGGAGAATGCCGCAGAGTTACTTTCAATTCTTGAAGAATCTGCAAGAACAATCAGTATGAATGCATTTGCACATGCTATGTTACCACAGAGAAAACATCCTGGCTCCAGTGGCCTTCCTTCACTGCTGCTACTAAATCAAGGTGGTCTCAGAGCACCTATACCAGGCACTAGCAGCCTGCTGTAGACATTCCCTTCCTTCAGGAACAAAATAGGAATACCCACACCTACCCATTATTTATGCCATCAAGAGATCCACCATCACACCTCAACATCTGTCACTTGGATCTCCTGTCCTGTTGGCTTCATTTCTCGCAGTCTTTTCCAGGTTGAATGACACTCTCTTCTCTTAATGTTGTTGCCGTCACTCTTGATTTATGTTGGCCTAGGCGAGAAGAGGAATGGATCTGGCTTGTCTGTTTGCTTTTCCTCTCCTGATTTATGCCACTTGCATCTATTGCTGAATATGGCTTTCTTTGTTGTATATTTCCACCACACTTCTGTGAAAGGTAAACTTGGATTGTTTGTATGCCCCTGGTCTTACGGGGTTTGCTTGATTGCCCCCAGGTATTGAAACAGCAACTCTGAAGCAGCACATTTGCATCCACCTCTATCACTTGTCTTTCCACAGCTCTAGGTGAAGCCAATCTATCTTTACACCCTCCCACACCATTATTGCTCCCCCTATTTCAAACATTTTTTCCCTTCCTTGAGATAGAGAGGTCAAAAAATCTCCTAATTTTTATTCATAATTCATGCCTCTACTTAAAAGCCTGAATCATTTTTGGTAGCTTTTCTTTTTGTACCATATTTCTATTATCATAAAAAGGCCTTTCAGTGCTAAATGGAAATTGCATTATATCATAATGTTGTTACACAAACTGCCTTGCCTCTTGCAATTATGCTTTGAAAAATCTGATTTATTTACTAGACTTCTGCTTATGTATCTCAGAGATGTTCTCCCCTGCTGTGTGGTGTATCTCATAACACCAAATCTACACGGAGAGATCCTTTGTCAGAAATTCTGTTTCTATGCAGTGCAATTTCATGTCTGTTCAAACACCTAGGCTCTGGTGTTGATGGACTTACTTGTGATTTGCGGTTGCCATGTGTTGTCAAGCTGTCTTCAATTTATACAGCCCTCTGGATCAGAGCCTTTCCAAATGTCCTCTCTATGACAGCCCTGCTCTGCTCTCATAACCCTCAGGCTGTGGCTTCCTTTACGGAGTCAGTCCTGCTCATTGTGGGCCTTCCTTTGATTCTTCCGCCTTCCACTTCCCTAGTGCGAGTGTCTTCTCCAGTGAGTCTTGCCTTCTCATGATGTGCCCAAGTTTGGCAGCCTCAGTTTTGTCATGTTTGCTTCTAGGGGAAGTTCTGACTCAATCTGATCCACTTGTTTATCTTCCTGTCAGTCCAGGGTATTCAGAAGCCCTTTTCCAGTGTGGGATTTTGCATTTTTCAATTTTCTTCTTGTCAGCTTTCTTCACTGTTCAGCTTTCACACCCATACATAGTGATTGGGAAGTGTGGATGATCTTGGCCTTGGTTTCCAGTGATATTACTGCTTTCTCCCATTAATAAATACCATCTGCATATCTTATATAATTCTTATATCTTCTGCTCATTTTCACCCCTTCTTCTGATCATAACCCAGTTTTCCGTGTATAGTATAATTCTGGCTTATTTTAGTTTCTCATTTTCCAGGTTCTATTTTAGTTTCTAAATTCGTCTCATGCCTCATTGCTATGCTATGCTAGTTGCAAAGTTGTATCTGACCCATGGACAACATTCCTCCAGGCCTTCCTATCCCCCACCGTCCCCAGGAGTCCACCCAAGCTCACACCAACTGCTTCAGTGACCCATCTAGCCACCTCATCCTCTGCTGTCCCCTCCTTCTTTTGCCATCTATTGTTCCCAGCATTCATGCCTCATTAGGTGGCATTTTTAAAAGGGCCACATGAAAAAGTGGATATTTTGTGCACATTTATTAAAAGGTCACTACAATTCAGCTATAATAATCTCCAGAGTTTTCATGAGGTTTCTGTTTACTTGAAGTAATTTTAGACCAATGTACTTTAAGACTGCGAGACTGCATCCAGGAGCTGATTTTCGGCATTAGTGCGATTTTGGGCATTGGCTGGGTTATGTTAAGCTGTCTGTCTTGTTGAAGTAGAAGAGGGCCTGCAAGAAGTATGTTAATATTTGCTTCATTGTGGGATTATAAACAGTAAAGATTTGCTCAGGCTCTGCCATAAATTCTCCAGGTGCCCTCTGAGTTTCAGGAGGTGTTGCACCAGTTTATAAAATCTCCAGGGGACCCAAGGGAGGCACACCTGGCCAAGCTTTCTTCCTGAAAGTTTGGGATACTGCCCAGGTGGGGCCAGAATAGAGGGAGGTTCATTGTGCTCTACGCCATCAACAGGCTGTTCCCCAATTCTAGTGTTAGGGCGTTTGCAGTCCCAAGCAGAGTGCAGCTCTTGCTTCTGGCAGACTGTCAGTGCGTAAGGGCATCAGAGCATCATCGGCAACTCTGAACAACCCACTCTTCCCGGATCCCTTCTGGTGCAGGCATTTTTAAAAAATCCCCTCTTGAGCAGCAGGATGGGCTTGATCCAGGAAGGCACAGGACGTGGTGAGTGCAGAGACAAAATGGATGGATGGAAGCCTGGACCCAGTCTGTCCTTGGAGTGTCAGGCGGACTCGGTGTCTGGGAGTGCCTTCTTCCAGCTGTGCCCCTACCCAGACAGTGGGAACCTGAAGTTACCAGAAGTTAACCTGAAGATAGTTACCCATATTCTGGTAACTTCCAAAACAAAGTATTGTAATGTGCTCTATGTGGGGCTGCCCTTGAAGACTGCCCAGCAATTGCAACTGGTGCAGAACTGAGCCACTCAGTACTTCTAGTGGCCCATAGAACACCAGTTCTGAAAGAACTTCACTGGCTACCAGTCATGGCCCAGTCCCAGTTCCAGGTGCTTGTACTGACATGTAAAGCCCTAAACGGCTCGGGGTCCAGCTATCTGAAGGACCATCTGCACCCATATAGAACCACCTGCCCCCTCAGACCAGCTCAGGAGGCCCCTCTATGAGAATCACCCCTCAGGGAGAGGAGAGGAAAGGGTGGCAACCGGGAGAAGGGCCTTTTCTGCTGCTGCTCCCCATCTCTGGAACTCCCTCCCTGGGGAAATTCGCCAGGTACCATCTTTATTGTCCTTTCGGCACCAGGCAAAGATGTACCTTTTTAGGATTTTTTGCAACACTTAGTCTGAATGCCCTTTTTATCTTGCTTTCATAGATGTTTTAATCCGTTGTGTTTTAATGTGTTTTATTTTGTTTAATATGTTTTATGTACAGTAAGCTGCCTAGGAAGGCCCTGGCAGATATAGGCAGCCTATAAATACATGTATAAATAAATAAATAAGCCTGCAGCAGAACCCCAGGTGTGTCACTTGGAGTTCCATGCTGGAGAAAGGCAGCAAAGTCACCGTAGCAAGGATGGCCCTGCTACAAAGAGAGCTAACATGTTCTTGTGTGTGTGTGTGTGTGTGTGTGTGTGTGTGTGTAACAGTTTCACTGTATGTTATAAGCTTCCGTCTCACTTTTCAACCCAATCGGTCCATAAAGCAACTGGAAATGCAAAAAAAGAGTATGATAAGTTGACATGTGGGATTTAGGTGAAAAAAGGTTTGAGAAATAAGAAAGATTTTAATGATTTATGGAGTTTGTTTATTGAACATATATTAATAAAAGTTAAGGGTTTTAAACCTTTGGATGATTCAGTGCAATTTTTGATGGAAGGAGGTATTCCTGAAAGAGCAGAAATTTAGAAGAAGAAGTAAGGAAGAAGAAAGAAATGGAGGAATAAATACTATGTGGCCATGGTCCAGGTGCAGGGGTGCACTAGTTGGTTGTTATATATGTATTTTGTGTTGTTTTTCTTTTTATTCTTTAGGATGTATCTTTATAGTTGCATTGTATTGTAGTAGTTTAAACAATAATTTTTTTAAAAAAAGTTTAAAAGAGTATGTGTCCTGTTTATTGACATACGGTTTTATTTTAGAACCCAGGGAGAGCTGACTTGACTTTACCTTAGGTTGCATCTTGGTTCTGAAGCGGGAACGGATAAACACAATGTTCAAGCAAATCAAGGCTTTCTAATTTTTGCTGAATTCTTGTTTTGCTTTGTTTGCATTCCAGAATGCATGCTCCCCCCCCCCCCCCCCCCCCACAACCAATCATACACAGTGCGCCTTTTCAATCAGGGGAAAAAAATCACACATTTTAAATGTACACATTTCCACCCTCCAAATAAACAAGTGCATTTTAAAGAGTATGTCTTCCAGTCAGAGACACGCATTTCCCCCCATCTGCTGAAGAACAAAATGCTTTTGCATGTACATAGACGTGCAAAGATGCACAGTTGTGGAACTGCATGGCTGCGCTGTGCTCACTTTCCTATGCAAATACACGTTGGGGAAGTCTGAGTCGATTCCCTTTGTGGACTGTCTTGGATCATCTGCTGTGACAGCCAGCCCTGTGCCCATAACAAAGCCAAAGAGAGCTGCCTACACGGAAATGCAGTAATATGTATTTATGTGTGGATGCATGGATGTCATATTTAATAGTGACTTCTATCTGAAGCAACTGATCAGGGAGCACGAGAGAAGCCAGGCCGCTGCAGGGCAGTGCTGCCGCTATGAAAACATCTGTATACCTTCATCATCTTCTTGATATAATGGCAGTGCACAAGGCAAAATGAGGCCATAAAATGGGTCGTTATTGCTGGGATGCTTTATTGGTAAAGCAATAATGGTGGAGGACAAATAGCACACGGACAAGAAAGGCTTCTGTGTCAGGCACTAGGAAAACTCACGTATTATCAGGTATTCTTGCCTTTCAGCAACTCACTTCTCTATCATGTTTCTCTCATAGCTTCTGTATAGCTTGAAGTGCCAAATCCTGCCTAATCTTGGAAGCTAAGCAGAGTTAGGCCTGGGTAGGATCCGAATGGGTGACCTGAGTGTATGATTCTTGTTGTATCCTGCCCAGAGAGCTTTGGCATCCAGGGACGATTAATTGTTAATTGCCTTGCGGGGGGAGGGAGGGATGGGGTGCTGTTTGGGATGATGTTGCAGTGATGTTGTGGGTAGAGTGTTGGTCTGGGACCCAGGAGGTCTGGGTTCTAGTCTACTTGGCCATGAAGCTGACTGGGGGAGTCTGGGCCAGACAGTGAATGTTAGCCTGACCTACTTCACATAAATGTAACAACAAACCAATAGAAACATAGAAACAGAGTGAGTCAGAAGGGGTCAGAAGCCAATGAAGAAAGGAAATCACTAAAAAAGTGAATAAATATTTATTGTGGGGCCAATGCAATTTCTGCCTATGTGGGTGCAGAAGGGGATGCCGCTGCCTTGCTGCTGCAGCTTTGAATGAGCTCCAAGAAGAGTCATAGACGTGCTTTAAGGCCAGCGTGGGGAAGCTGCACTTCTCTGTGAAGCCTAAGGGGGTGTACGTGACCTTTCTGTTCTCCATTATATCCTCACAACAACCTGGTGAGGGAGGTTAGTTTCATGGCTAAGTAAGGGCCAGAAGCCAGGCCTCCTGCGTACCCATCAGCCTCTCTAACAGCATTGGCACTGTGGCTTTCAGATGATTTTGGAGCCTGACTCCCATCAGCCCCCGTCAGTGCAGGCGGGGGATATTGGGAAGTATAGCCCAACAGCCTCTGGGGCGGGGGGCACAGGATTCCCCACCCAGTTTAAGGCTTCTGGAAACGATGGGTGCACATTGTACAAACGTGATTTCTGCCCTTATACTGTCCATGAAGCCATGTGCCCCACTGACTACTTAGTGCGACTCTTTCCTGTTGTGCGTGCACACCACATCTGCCATACAGGGGAGAAAAATACTGCCTTACCTTTTGATGTTGTTATAAAGATTACAACCCAACTCACGTGTCTGAAGTGCTTTGGCTACTTGGAAATTGCTTGTGTTATTACTACTTCTATTATTTAATTTCACTCCAGATATGACTCTAAGGATATTTCCAGGCTGCAATCAAATGCTTGATGATTTTTTCTATCACGTTCTCTTCTTGTACTTTGTGTCTTGTCCCCTTCGAGGAGGATCATTGAATCTGTCCTGATTATTGATCGCTGACCTTCTGGGTGTCATTGCTGTTGCACACAACTCATTGGCTATTGATTGATGATATTTAACAAATTAGAAAGACTTCATGACCTTGTGCATGTCCTCCCCCCAAAAAATCAAGATCCCCTTTTTATTTTATTTCTTGCAACACAAGTGACTGCGGTTGTGACTTTTTAAGTACGACCCATTGGATTGGCTAAGTGCCAACTGTAAAGCTGACAGATTGACTGGACCTTTAGTAGTCTTTAGTAGCCATATCATGTCAGGTAAATATGAGGCATTTAGATGGAGACCTTTTGTGCTATATGCTAGTAAATTTGCTTTGTAACCAAACAAAAGGATTTTGCATGAAGGGCAAACAGGATTTGAAATGTGAAATCAGCTTCATGATCCAGGCCTTCTGTATAGTCTAAAGATTAATCAGGCAAGATCCTCGTGGCTGCTTTCAAGAAGGCTCAGTGCTGGGATAGTCCAACCACAGCGATCTGGCAGCCTAGCTGCAGCGACCTAGCCACACACAAGTAATTTCACATTGAGACCACTGCAGTGTGCGCTGGTTGTCCCTGAACCTGGTTGGCCCAGAAGCTGCTGGTGGTGCAGAATGCAGCAGGTGGGGGTCTCACTGGGTCAGTGCAATTCTTGCCCATCTCCGTTTGGGGCTTGATTGCCCTCTTGATGAGCTGTTATTTGCAGACTCCCTCCATGTGTGTTTTAAAGACATACAGGAGGTTAATTCACATGTGTGTTGTTTGGGTCTTCGTGGGTATATGTGGACACCTTCCTTCCTTCCTTCCTTCCTTCCTTCCTTCCTTCCTTCCTTCCTTCATGGGTGTATGTGGGCACTTTCCTTCCTTCCTCATGCTCAAAGGAAAAAAATTTTATTCAAATTTAATAGACTCTCTGCCAGACTTTTATTGAGCCTGTACAGGAAGTGGACCTTAGACCACACTTGCTGGAGTAGTCTCCCTACTGAAGCAAAGCACAGATGTTTATGGGATGTAGCACTGGAAAAAACAGAAATAAAATTGCATTGTTGGGAAAGTCCAAGTAAATCCTCAAATAAAACAATATGCTTTTGCATGTCCTTTAATATAAAACCTGGCATCAGAGCCCTTACTCCCTCTCCCCATCTGCAGAGTCTTTCCTTCCTAGTTCCTTCTCTGGGAAAAAGGAAAAACAGCATCAAGCTATGCTAATGTTCCACCCACTTGCAGGTAAGGCAAGCTCCTAACTGAAACAGTATTGAAACCATGTTGCCGGGCAATTGGCAGCTGAGCTTCCTTTGTAATGTAAAAATACCTAGCCAGCTCATGCTTTGTCTTAAGGAATTCTGTATCTCTGATTCTAGAGACCAAAACATTGAAGCCTGTTAGGTTTCTGTAACTTCCTATTGTTTTATTTGTTACCTGTTACTCAAGCCTTCAGTGGGTCATGATGTTTTTCCTGATGCCTATAATGATTTCTCGATGTTTATGTATTATTCACTATTGTCCTGGCTTTCTCACACATTCAGAATCTCATCACTGCCTTAAAACTGTGTATATGACCCAAAACTTCTAAAAAAACTCTGCTTATGCTCTGGAAGCTTGTAGCTAGTTTGGCATACTGGCTACCCAACAGTGCTGTTTTTTTTCCCCTGTCAGAGAGGGGTACCTGGGTGTTCTGCCAATAAACTCCTCAGACTGTGTGTAGCATCTTTCTGTGAATCTGAGCCTACATTTTCCTGGTTTGGCAATTCTGAGTTTACCTGACAGCAAAAATGGAATAAAGGAGGGGATGTTATCCAGCTTTACACTTTCTCATCTAGTGAAGAAATTATCTTATTTCCCTATTTTGGAGAAATATTTTTATAACTTCCTTTTATAACTCATCTTTTATCCCATCCACTTTACTGAAGCCTAACGTTACAATTTAGGTCTTAGCAAGACTGTTTATATCAGCTGAAATAGCTGAGCTTTAAGCTTATATCAGATACATTTTCTTCCACATCTTTTATCAACCTGATTGCCGCTTCTCAAATGTTGCTCTCAACTGTGAAAGACAGATATGTGTACTTCTGTTTTTCCTATGGACATCAGAGAAATCCACTAATTCAAATGTGTTTGCATATCTATGTATGTGCCTTGAAGATTCTCCAACAGACAGAGTTTTTAGGGGTCAAGTAGATTTGGTGGAATGACAGATCATTGTCTTCAGCAAGGGTGTAGATTTGTATTAATGTGAAAGAGTGGAAGTGGAGTGGAATTCCAGTGAGACATTTCTGAATCCATCAGTGGTTGCACAACAGAATGAAAGAGGGCTGACAATCTGCACAGATGGAAAACATTTCACAAAATCCACTCATCTCAGCCTTTCTAGTATTGGCAATTTAGACTGAGGGAATAGTAAGGAACTAACAGCTAAGCATCCTCTTCCGCAGCACCATTGGTGTTGTGAGACCGACCCCTCCTTTCTTGTCCTAGTCTCTAAGATGCCAGACAGTCCTTTACAATGCAGATCTCATTGGCACTGCACAGCTAACTAGTCAATGAAACTTTAAAAGCCCCCAGCAAGCCCACCTAATCTCTGCTCATGCACAGAATGAATGAGAGTTGAACCCGAACTGGAAAGCTCCCCCCAGTTCTTGCTTTTCATTCACACTGCAGGCTTCATCCTTAGGGTGGCTCTCATTAGTGGAGAGCTACCTGGTGAAACCTGCTGAAGCCCTTTAACTGGGAAAGGTTCAGAAGAGGACAGCAAGGATGATCTGGGGACTGGAATCAAAGTCCTGTGAGGAGAAATGGAAAGACCTGGCATGTTTAGCCTTGAGAAGAGAAGACTTGAGGGGAGATAGGGTAGCACTGCTCAAATACTTGAAGTGTTGTCACAAAGAGGAAGACCAGGATCTGTTCTCAAGCATCCCAGAGTGTGGGACATGGAATAATGGGCTCAAGTTACAGGAAGCCAGGTTCTGGCTGGACATCAGGAAGACTTTCTGACTGTGAGAGCAGTCTGACAAGGGAACCCGTGACCTTGGGAGGTGGTGGGCTGTCCCATAGTAGAAGCATTCTAGATGCAGCTGGACAGCCATCTGAGAGCGATGGTTTAACTTGGTGTCCTACCCTGAGCAGGTGATTGGACTTGATGGCTCTCTGGCCCTTTCGAACTCTACTGTTCTGTGATTCTGTGATTCTTCTGTCCTCCCATTGTCTCTTCCACTTGTCCTTTGCTTTCAAAATCTGATAACACCGACTTGGAAAATCACTCATTAGTGAGTCCCTGGCCCACTTCTATGCTTGTGGACATCAGGATTTTCACTGGAAGGAAAAATATGTCTTAATCATAAGTCACTTGCATCTCCTCACTTCAGCCCTAACTGTAATGATGTGAAGGTCATGGAAAGGACTCCCTGGAGACCCTTGGCCAGCCAACTTTCTCTTGGAGCGCCACAATGTGGCGATGCTGCACACTCAAGGGTTAAACATTTTAAACTCACAAAACTCTGACGTAGATCAGATGTGATTTTCAAAAGTACAATATGAATGGATTGTATACGAATTGATTGATTGATTGATTGATTGTACTTGTTTTAATTATATCCATAAATGTCAAGCAATTTCATTAAGTAGTAGGATGAACATTTATTATGGCCAAGTACCTACTTGGAATGTTTTATAATTTCAAAACAACCATTTTATACTTAATGGACATTCAAGGAAATATTGGAGCTAGTATAAAATGACAGTCAATATATATCACTTGGAAATATACATATTCCCTGGGGGACCTGTTTCAAAACATGAATGTTACACGGTGCTGTAAGAATTCTGTGCACCGAAGCCACTTCTCTGAGAGCAGCCTGGAGGATTTCAAAGGGGCTGTTTCAGAAAACAAAACAGAAAATCAAATGTTGGGATTATCATCAGTCCATGAGGAAAAATTAAGAATGTCCACAAAAATCTTTTGCAGAAATGTATTGAATGGCTACAGTATACATAATGCACTGCCCCTCTTTTGTTCCCGTGTGATTTGTTTATTCATGAAATGTTTCCTAAAGCCATGCTATCACTAGTGGCAAGAAAAACCCATGCTCTGGTGGGGATGGAGATGGCAGCTATCCAGACAGCAGATTGGATGAAGGCAGATAAACGGTCACAAAGACTAAGTAATCCCAGTAAAGTCTGTGATGGAACTGGTTACCAATACCTCTGTTAAAAAACAAAGAAGTGAAAAGTGAAAAGCAAAGCAGTGCTGGCAATGTGAGGTACAAGTGGCTGAAGAAGTAACACCCAAACTTGGAATATCTACTCTACATCTTGTCTGCACGACGTGCTGAAATTACAGGGTCGCAATTTAAAGGATTCCCATGTGCTGGTAACCTTGCATGAATGATGCAAAGCTGATCAAGGCCAGACATCTATTGCAGAGAAAACCAAAGACTTCACATGAAACTTCATCATGAAACTATTTTTGAGGTGGCAACGCAAAGAGAGTGGCTTCCTTTAAAAATGTATACAAACACATTTCTGTATTTTATTTCTATGATTCCTCATAGCCGAAGCAATCTGGACAGTGTGCACCAGTACACAAAACAAGGCAATAGCATATAGTAAAAATTGCCATAAAATGTTGTCAAAAACATTAAAAATAGCTAAAGCATACAATGAAGAATGGCTCTGTTAATTAAAAACTGCCTGGAATAGATAATCATTTCAGGCCCTTGGATAACCAAGTATATATTTCAAAGCCTCGTTATAAAGCACTGTCTTCAGTTGGAGCTAGGCAAGCGGCAGTGGGGAAGTCATTCCATAGCTGAGGGCACCACATAAGAAGCCCTCCTGCTTGCTGCTGCCCTCTGAGCCTCCCTGAAAGCTGGCACTTGGCGGAAGGACCAGAGGCTGAGCGTGGTGTCTGAGCAGACTGCAGCTGGGAGACGTATGTTGTGGTCCGAAGCCGTGCGAAGCCGTGTAGGTTAAAACAAGCACCTTTGGTTGGGCGTGGAAGCATTCAGGCAGCCAGGGCAAGTGGGCCGGAACGGGTCTTATCTATTTGGATTCAGGGGTCCTGATTATTAATTTGCTGTCACATTTTGCATGAGCAAGTTGCATGCAAGTTGCATGAGCCGCAACTTATGAACAGTCTTCAAGGGCAGATCCACATACAGCGCATTGCTGTAATCTAGCTTAGAGATTTCCAGAGCATAGATTACTGATGCCAGGCTACCCCTTTTCAGGGAGAGGTGCAGCTGGGCCATCAGCCCAAGTTGGTAGAAAGCAATCTGAGCAGCTGAGGCCACCTGAGCTCAACGTAACAAAGACAAATCAAGGAGAAGCCTTGCAAGGATGGAAATGCCACCCACGCCCTTACGTGTGGCTCCCTGCAGCAAGTGGGTGCAGCACTTGCTCCTTTGGCGAGATACTGCCCTGCCTCCCTCCGCCTGTCAGATGCTGGAGGCCATGTCCCTGCAGACAGCTGTGAATCTGTTCATGTAGCAAGTACTTCACCTGCAACAGCAAAATGCTGTTCACCTTTGGATAATCCAGCTGCAGAGACTGGAGGGAGATGATAAATGGAGTGGTTTGTTTACGCTATAACATGGGTGGGCCATCATTTTGGATCACTTCAGCTAGTTCAAGGCAGAATTGATAGATCTCCACCTTAGATTGATTAATGCGATCATGTGATGCCAGTGCGCCATCAGTGGCACTGGCTGCCAGTCCATTCCAAGCCAAAGTGTTAGGGTTGACCTTTAAAGCCCCAAGTGTCTAAAGAAAGTCTATATGTACCTGATCAGACCTTTAGGTAATCCTTGGAGGCCCTTGTTGAGTGCCTGGCCGAAGGAAGCTAAGCCAAATTCAGTAGGTAGGGCCATTCCTAGCATGGAGAAAACAATTACTCTGACAGCCATATAGTGTAAAGTCAAGGAACTCTTCCCTGGAGAGGTTCTCCGGAGAGGCTCACCTGTTGCCAACGCTTTTTTCTTTTCGGCACCAGGCGAAACCCTTTTTATTTTCCTGTTGTTTTAATGTTTAATTGGTTTTAATATGTTTTATATTATTGTATTACTGCATGCTGTGCCATTTAAATTTCTCTTTTACTTGTTTGTTATAAACTGTCCCAAGATGCTAGTAGAGGAACAGTCTATAAAAGCTTTAAATATATGAACAAAGTCAAGGAACCTGTCCAAAAGAGAGGAAACAATCATAATTTAACACCAATAACATGGCTAAATACTCAGGGATTCCAAGCTGGACCTTTAAGAGCTAAGCCCTCGAAGTTCTGGGCATGAATGGACAAATCTGCCAGTTTCAATTTCTCCCATACAGGGATGTATGAGGAATCCAATGGGGGTGCATGCAAATCCAATGCATCTCTGTATTTTGGCCTCCCAGATTCCAGTTTGCCAACCCTGCAGTGGCACTGACTTCCCATGGGGTGAGCTGGGCCAGCACACAGAATCCCACCTCCAAGATGGGCTGAGACCTGTGCATTAAAAAACAAAAAGGAAAACTGCTAAGGAAGTTTGCTGATGAAGAGTTGATTTGTGCAAATTAGCACAATATGTGCTAAATTCCTTAGTTATTCTGCACATTCATTACTGCAGAATGTGGCACATCTGCAGAAAACTCTCAGCTTGGCCTGCTTCCAATCATCAGGCTCAAAGCGAGAAGGAAGCCACACTCAGCTTAAATAAGCTGGACTTCCCACATCCATCTTTAAAGAAAAGCTTTCAAGTTTTTTTGCCTCAGATATGGAAATGTTTGCAAATGTTGGTAAATTCTTACCAGAAGTAAGAAGTAATTCTTTCCAGTCTCTTACTGGAACTGAAATTCTTTCCTGTCCCTCAAAAATATACACAGAACCATCAACATCTACAGTGAAACAGGTAGAAAGGCTTTGAAGGCCCAAGGAAATAGAGTTCTCTGGTATGGTTTCTGGAGGAGCAATAAACGACTGCACGATCTCTCTGACGATGTGGCCCTACAGAAAAGGAGGTGCTGTCTCTCATCTTCAGCTGCCTCTCTTCCTAAAGGTGGGGCAAAGGCAGTCATGGTCCAAAGAAGATGACCTACTTGGATATGTTATAATGTACCCCCCATGTATTTTCTATGGATCCTTTTTGCTTTATGTGCCCAATGCATAAGAGAGAAACGCACACAAGGATTTTTAGCGGGTGCTACATGGTTCCTACATTTCAGGTTTTGGCACTGGCTCTACTCAGCTCAGTGGACTTCTTCCCAGTTAAGTGTCAATAGGATAGTATCCTGAACATTTTACTCCTGTTTGGTTTAATGCAGTTTCATTTTTGCTGGGTTTTGGAGTTGTGTTAGCAGCTTTGGAGACCACTGGGGAGAAAAGCACCCTGGAAATGTTATCAATGAAATAATAGTTTTCAGTGTATAGTCGAGAAAAGCTATCAATAAAGGGGAGAAAAAATAAATGGTTAGAAATGAGTAGTTAGAAATGAGTAAATGTTTGGAAATGTATAAATCGGAGGGATCCATCTGGATGATTCTGACGCAACGTGCCACTTTACTTAATCCTTCGTATTCAGTTTCTTGATAGATCTGAAGTCTTCTAGGTGCTGTAAAACATTTGAAAGACAACAAAGGTTAAAAGATTTTTCAAGGCCTTCTCATATTGAGCTGTCATCAATTCTATTACTAGAATGGCTCCATGATTCTATCCAAAGAGGCCAGGAAGAGAACATGGTTTCTTCTCTAATTAAATTCTCATCTTTTGCTCAAATGTTTGAAAGGGCAACTGTCTTAAACCTTTGAACTTTATTTGTAATACAAAGCTTCAATTAGATAAAAGACAATAATTAGCAAATCTTTTATCTTTGGGCATAATTAAATCTTTAAGGGAAGACATCTTAATCAATGCCTTGTAATGACAAGTTCATAAATTAATTAATCCCACCAATGAGAGTTTGGCAAGGATCGATGGATGTTAAAAGAGATTCGGGATGAGGGGGACGCCACTCTCGTTACACTGTTGCTCAATTCAATTTGGTTTAAAGATCTCTTTCCACAAAGTATTAGCTAGTTGAAAAGGCGAGATATTCTGTAAAAGAGGCTCACTAAGAATCCACCTCTCCATGAACGGTGCAGCGATGGACTGGGAAGATATTTCTGCACACGAGCAAAACAGGCTGTTTGGCTTATATGTGAAGGACGACATAAGAACCAGTCACTGACATGGGCAGTCCTGTTTTGTGGTTAGGCTGGGGAGGGGAGGTGTGAGCGCAACGTAGGTATGTGGGCGAAGTTGGCCTTTACTCACAAAATATGTGTGCTTTCTCTGTGCGATGTCCTAAAGGTGAGTGCTTGTACAAGACCACGGAGAATGTGCAAATTGTTCAGCACACGCTTTCGTTGGCCCCATTCCCGATTCCACGTCCAACAACCCTCTAAACAGAGACGCCATTCCAGTTGTGCCAACTGAAGGCTGGTTTCTTATGGTGATGAAGGATTTTGAGTGTATTAAGTCCTTTGTTTCAGAATGTGGTAACCTTTTATCTTGAAATTCTGGAAAACAAAAAACACTCCCATCCAAAACAAACCCCACAACAAAAACAAAACAAAAACACAGCTGTCTTGGGTTCTGCTGGTCTGGATTGAGGTTGGGTGCCAACTAACTCTTGTGGGTTCTAGCTCAGTCCACCTGTGTCAAATAACAGGGCATGCAAGAGTGTGCTTAAAAGGAAAGGGGGCCACATGAGTGAAGACAGTCTTGCTAAACCCCAGTTTAACCATGTATCTGACCTCTCCTGGAACTCTGTCAGCTTACTGCAAGGTGGGAGCAAAGGATAAAAGGTAGTTTTGCAGAGAAAGAGCAAAAACGTAACAACATAATAAGCTCCAACGACAGAAGAAAGTGAAGACTGATAAACCAAGAGGGGGAACTGGCAAGTCTTATTCCCACTTCCCTTTGTGCCTCTTGATCCCTGGGCTTTACTCCTCTGGATAGAAGGTAATCTGATTTCACATATTTTGTTAACATTCATGCAACTTCTCTGTCTTTACCACATTGCAATGCAGATTATTGGGACAAACTGGATTTTTTTTTTTGGTCTGATCTTGGATCTCTGTGTCCTTCTGTCGCTCTGGCCATTGCGCACACATTTAATGCACATATGGGAACCCACAATGATGCTGTTCCAGTGGCAAAAGGTTTTCAGTGGGATCCATGGCAAAATATGGGATTAAGGAGCTCTAAGTATGTAAAGAACAATAGATCTGGTTTAGGTTTTATCGCTTTGGCTTCTATGCAAACTCTTACTATTATTAACGAATTGGGATGGCTCACGGGGTGAATTTATTTATATAAGTCATTTAGGGGCAAGTAGTGTGGGCTTTTACAATTTCTTATTTTTCCTGCCCCTTTCGCAGTTGTCTGTGTGGTGGCCATTACTCAGCAGCCACTCACAGGTTTGCTGCAATCGTCTCTTTTTCCTGATATAACTCCTATTTTTGGGTGAAACTTGAGGAAATGGCAGGTGGATTAAATGGAATCCTGTGTTACACTCTGATTTGAGAGACTTTATGGAACCAAGGTAAGGTATGATGCAGTCTACTGATATAAATTCAGCTACATGGCTATTGGTGGATTATTTATTCATTTCCCCCCTAAAATCTTTCTGTTTTTAAGAAGTTCCATTCTAATTGGGGGACTTTCTGGTTTGATGAGGAATGTAAAAGGTTTTTAAAAAAAGATGAAAAAAAGCTATTTGGACATGATCAGAATAGCAATTCACACCCTTTTTTACGAGTTACAAAGATCCTATTAAAATCCCTTAAAGAAAAGGGGGAGAATTGCTATAATGAACAACAGAAGGAAAGGGAACAAACCAGTCCCCTTTTCATAAAAGTCTTAAAAAGTTTTAGGCTTTAGTATCTAAGTTGTAAGGGAGTGAGGACCAGTTTTTGATGCTGTGATGCAATAGGAAAGCCATTTTAGGGAGGCATTTAATGATTGGCATAAGGTTAGGAATAGCGCTGCTTCTGACCTCCACTGAGCCACATCACAATAGCTGAGGTCAAGGCATTAGTCCCAGCTCTATGCAACAGAAATTCTCCTGGTGGAAGTTCCCCTCCTCCAGAATTATTCACATATTTCCCAGATTGGTGGGCACCTGTTCTTACATTCCGGCTCTCCCTTATTGATCCGTCTGGCACCGTCTCCATCCAGCTGGGTTTGATGCTGGTAATCCTCTTTTGTAAAAATTGTCCTAGGGATGATCCAGCAAATTATAAACCAATTAGCCAACTTGATGTGGTGGGGGAAATTTATGCCAGACGTCTTTTGGAGAAATTTTGGGGCTGTGTTGAGGGAAGGAATCTGTTTATTCTAGAGCAGAGTGGACTTTGTGTCAGGCATCCAAAACTTGAGCATTGCTTCCTGCTCAGACATATTATAGATAAGGACCTGTCAGAGCCTACTAAGCAAACTTTTGTCACTTTTGTAGATTTAAAAGCTTCTTTGGATTCAGTTTCTTGGAATTGTTGGTGGATTAAATTACAGTCTTTGGGCATTTGGCCACAACTCCTAAATTGTATTATGGGTCTGCATTTGGAAACCTCTCTGAAAATCAGAGTTGGCCAGGAAGGACAATTATCCAATTGAAGACCAGTCACAAAAGGAGTTCATCAAGGATGTTTACTTGCTCCTCTTCATTTTAATCTATTTTAATGATGTTGTAGAATTTGTTATTTTCCAGTTAAAGCTGGACAAAATGGTATTTCAAAGTTCAAGGTTTATTTGGTCTATAGCCCATAGGCCATTCACCACAATTTAAGAATTTAAAACACATTATGACAAAAAAATTTGCTACATCTACAATGGGGTTTTTACAAAGACTGCTAAAAAGTAATTTTAATCTTGCAGAATCAGAAAATGTTGAGTATTTTGACACCCATTTCTTTAAAAATCTCTCTTACACACCTTTTCTTATTTTGGGCAGTAAAAGTAATTAGAAATGGTGTATCAAGCTCTTACAAGGGCAGTTACAATATCTTAAGAAATTGGTTTCTCATCTGGGCACTTGGAAGCAGATTGAAATGTGCGACCAGGCAAGATTGTCCCAACTTTGGAAATGTCACATTCCAAAGTATGTTAAAGAAAGTCCCAGTCTTCCTGGAATAATTTGTCTATGAGTAGCTTCTGCCTTTTTCATGTAGGTGTTCCCGATGCGAGGGCGATCTGGCTGCAACATCTGTCACTCCACTGATCGCCAGGTTGAGTTGGCCGACCTGGCTGGCCCAGAGGTGTCCCCTTTCTCCCTCACGGCTCCACGTGCGTTCCCTGGAGCTGCATGCTGGATGGAAGAGGCTGAACATCTTGGATAAAAAGAGTTTGCCGTCCTTCAGTCGAGCTGTGCTCCCCTGCTAGAACCCACAAACAAGCGCTCAACATAAAATGCTTTTCCTTTGTGCGGATGAGGGCATTCCTCTTTCCCCTGCCCAGGTAGGAATGCATAGGCTACTCTGTCAATTTAGTCAACACTTTCAAAATGAACAGCTCTCTATTAATTCTAACAAAACCAACATAATGGAAATTGGGAAATCAAGGCAAGTCGATGATTAGCAAAAATTTACTCTAACTCCCATCTATCAAGTGCCTTGGGAGTATATTTCAGCAGTCATGGGCATGGTACAGACCAGAACAAATTAGGTTACACACCATTGCTTTGCAGGTTGAAAATATTCCTAATGGATGGTTATATTTTCATTGTACTAAAGGGGACAAATTAGTACAAGCAGCTTTAGATCTCTATTGGGTTAGGGTCTTGCCACAGTTATTATATGGGGGCACATTCTGGGCAATAGCGACTTTCTATCCAATTGAAAGGGCCCAAAGAAATTTTTATGCAGTTGTCTCTCCATCCCAGTTTCTGCCAGACTGGAACAGTTCATGTTGATGCCCATGAAAGCTGAAGCAATTAAATTAGTCCTCTTTTTCTGGCTAAAGGTAATCTTTGAGCAGACATCTTATTTTGTACAACCTGCAGTTGAAGAAAGGGGTCCCACTTCCTGGAAATCAAAGATTTCTACTATGTTTGCAAGTACAGGGTTTTCTACACCTGTCTTACTCTTTCTGGGCTATGACCCAGCAAAGCTATTTCTGCTTCAATGCCTTAAAGATACTGAAATGCCATCTCAAATAGATGGAATTTCAAGTTCAAATAAAATGCATAAGCATTTAGTGCCTTCCTTCTTTAGCCTTCTGAGATACTTGGTTGAGAGCAGCTTTTGTCTTGGCAAGACTAAGGCTCCTTCCTTTGGCAGGCTGTGCAGGGTGCCTTCAGAGTATTCCCAAGGAAGGCAGGGTTTGTTTTTGTAAACTCTTCTTCCTGGAAGACATTACTTCTTTTATTTTAGAGTGTTACATTTATTCTGATAACTATCCTTCTCTTGCTGAGCTGAATGGAAGGAGCACTATCTTGTGAAAAGATGTTTTTAATGGGGTGACTCTAAGAAATAGGCAGCTTTTTGAACAGTGAAATTTCTTGTTCTGTCTTACATTTGTGAGCTAAGGCCAAACGGACAAAGGTAACAGATTTAATGTGAAATTGTAAAATGGCTGGCAGCTAGTTACTTATAATAAATCATTATTACAATTGGTGCACATGCCTTCCATAGACCAGTTCTTGTAAACCACCCAGAGAGATTGGCTACAGGGTGGTATAGAAATGAAATCAATCAGCCCTGCTTTTGCCCATGGGGGAAATTTTTGCAGATTTCAGGAGATCTGAGCTGAATTTTCATCTAATCACGGCTTGATTTGCACAAGTTTCCCATTTGCACAGAGCAAGCACTGATTGCAAACACCAACAGGAATCAAGCCCAAGATGAGTGGCAAGACAATGTTTGGAGAACCCTAATGATTTCAGTCATCACTCATTCACCCATTCCTGCTCAAATGTGCCATCAAGCCAGGACAATTTCAGGGTGGATCTTTGCAAGTGACCATAACCCTATTCATGCATCACTCTCTCCTGGGAGTCTGCACTCTTGATCCCACCTTGATCCCATCTGTTCCCTGGGCTAGTTGCTCCCTCTGTCATCTGCACATGGGATGTGATGGCCTTTGCCTTTACAAACAACCTCCCAAGAGTACACCCCCACCCCGCAATTCTTATTCTTGAGAATTCCTCCAAATGTTTTGTATCGATTAGATGCTTAATGTGATCAAGATACTTTGGTTGTACCCATGCGCGTGCAAACAGCTGCTCGCTTCTAGCGATTCCTTTGCAGGTGACTGTGCTTAATGTGTAGGCGGGAGCCAGATCGTGGTCGCCCAAGGAAGTGCTATGAAAGGCAGGTCCACAAGGCCTACACAAACATACTGCACGCGTGAGGCGGCCTGATCTACATGCCACAGGGCAGGAAGAACTTGACGCAGGAAAGCCAGTGTCAAAGATGAGAAGGTCCAACCTTAGTTAGATAAACAATCAACGTGAGCATGTTGCCTCCTTACATTGGTTCGCCAGGTGTTTTAATGTTGTGCTCACCCAAGACATCTCACTTCTGTAAAATAATTTCATGCAATAGCAATAAATGTGAACTTTTGTTTTACTGAGAAGTCCCAGCTGAACACCAGTGGACCAGCCCAGATGTTTGATTGTTGGTTTATTTCATTCCATTTCTATGCCCAAAGGTTCTCTGGGTGACTTGGAAATGCTAAAAGAGAATAAAAATATACGTAGAATGCAATAAAGCAATTAATAATCAGATAAAATAGATAAAACAATACAATAATAAACATCTCATAATATACCCACACACACCAATAAACATAACCAATAAATTAACCAAAATTAAAAGAAATAATCCATAATATAATAATATTACATTAAATAATCCAAGATATAAAAGTACCAAATTAAATTTCATTAACCAAAAGCTTGTTTAAATAGAAAAGTTTTCACCTGGTGCCTAAAAGAACGAAGAGCTGGCCCCAGCTGTATATCCCTGGGAAGGGAATTCCAAATGCTGGGAATGCCCCCCTCCCGGCCTTTCCCCCTTGATCTGAGCAGGGGAGGGATTCAGAGGAGGGCTTCTGAGGAAGATCCAGGTGGATGGCCAGGAATATGGGGAGAGAGGCACTTGGGTACCCGGGTCCCGAGCCGTCTAGGGCTTTCTGTGTCACAGACAACACCCTGAGTTGGGCCCAGACTGGAGCAGGGGGGCAGCGCAGCTGATAGAGGACCTGCGTAAAGACTCTCGCCAGCCACTCCGAGGAAGCAGCCACGGCGCCCTGTTCTGTATTAGTTGTAACGTCCAGATGTTTTCAAAGTTAGCCCCATTCAGAGCGCTTTACAGTAATCCATGCGAGAGGTTACCAGCACATGGGTCGCTGTAGCAAGACTTCGCTCATCCAGGTAGGAACATAGCTGAGAAATCAGCTGAAGCTGACAGGAGGCGCACCTGGCCACCGAGTCCACCTGAGAAACGGGGGAGAAATCAGGGTCCAGATGCTCAAAAAGAAGCATAAAAAGTAGTCCATAGAGGAAAAAGTCATGGCACTGTGCAGCCCTGTCTGCTTCCCTTCCACCCCCTCTTGCCTGAACTCATGGTTTCTCATGATGACCGAACCAGGAAGCCGTGACGAAAAACCCCATATGCAGTCAGTTATCAATCCAGGATCAGTCTGTGGCTGGGCATGAGGTGCAGGGCACACGACTCACTCCTGGCTTAGCAGGACCAAGAATTCCATGCCTGGCAAGGAGCCCCGTGCAAACTTTGCCAGGTGTTGGTTGGCGTCACACGTCTCAGGCTTCCCTCCACCTCCCACTGGAGGCGATAACAGTGACCTGGAAGGGCAATGAGCAGTCAGCCTGGTGCTGGCAGGCGGTTGCCAGGGCTTGTGCAGGGGCAAGGAACCTATTAGGGTGCTCCAGCCGCATGAACTCTGGAATCCCCTTCCCCAGTATGAGTAGGAATGGGCAAACCTCAAATTTGTTCTCTCCTAAATATGTGGTAAAGTTTTATTAAAAAATGGGGGGGGGGGACAATGACTGAAATGCACCAGTACCAGCCAAATTCAATAGACACAGCTATTCCCAGTATGAAGATGCCATAATGTTCATGTGTGCTGCTGGTGAAGATCCAGTTGGAAAAAAGATGATGCAGTTCATTAGGCTCTGGAGATTTGAACTCATTCAAAGAAATCGGGTGTTCCTTGATCTGCTTTTGGAAAAAGGCTGAGCCAAATTATAAATTGAACACTTGGCCCTTTTCTTTGTCATCTGTTATGAATTTGCCCTCCTCATGGAGACGCTGAACCACCGTTTCTTTTCTCCGGTGTTTACTGTGAACGTCCAGAAAAAAGCCTTCTTCTTCTTTTTTTTTTTTTATCATCGTTGTTGCTTTTAGCATCCCTTGCTTGCCTCAGCTCCTTCTGCTTCAGCTTTCCTAATCTCATTCCTGCACTTCTGTGCCACTGCCTGTATCCTTCTTTGGCTACCTGGCCTTTCTGGCTTCCTGTTCATGTCCTTTTTCATTTTTAGCTCAACCAGAATTTCTTTGTAGTCGCACTTTGGTTTCTTCTGTCATCTGCTATCTTTTGCTTTTCTTGGAATGGTTTGCAGTCGTGCCTTAAAAATTTTGGGTAGACTACAACAATCTACAAAGGAAATTTTGGGTAGTCTACAAAGGAAAGCTAAACAAATTTGCAGATTGTACAAAACTGGATGGAATAGCGAAAACCCTAGGAGACAGAATGAAGATCCAGGGCGATCTTCATAAACTTGAACACTGGGCTGAAAGCAACAGAATGAGATTTAATAAGGACAAATGCCAAGTCCTCCACCCAGGAAAAAGAAACCAAATGTATTGATACAAGATGGGGAATACGTGGCTCAACAGAACTGAACAAGAAAAAGATCTTGGAGTAATTGTGGACAATAGGCTAAACATGAGCCAACAATGTGATGCAGCTGCCAAAAGGGCAAATGCTATCTTGGGGTGCATTGACAGAAGTATTACTTCCAAATCATTAGCAGTAGTAGTTCCTCTATACTCCTCACTAGTCAGACCTCACCTGGAATATTGTGTCCAGTTCTGGGCACCAAGGTTTAAGATGCAGGTAAATTAGAAAGGGTCCAGCGGAGGGCAACAAAAATGATCCAGGGTTTGGAAACACTGCCCTGTGAGGAGAGACTGAGAGAATTTGGCATGTTCAGCCTTGAGAAGAGAAGCTGAGCGGGGACATGATATCCTACTATAAGTACCTCAAAGGCTGTCACAAAGAGGAAGGTCAAGCTCTCTCCTTGCTAATGCCGGAGTGTACGGCACGGAATAACCAATTCAGATTGTGACAACCCAGATTCAGGCTGGACATCAGGAAAAGCTTCCTCACTGTCAGAGCAGTATGACAGTGGAACCAGCTGCCTGGAGGGGTGGGAGGCTCTCTCACACTAGAGACATTCAAGGTGAAACTTGACAGCCATCTGAGTGAGATCATGTGAATTGGTGTCCTGCAATAGCAGGGGGTTGGACTTGATGGCCTTCATGGCCCCTTCCAACTCTACTATTCTATGAATCCTTAAGAATCCAATATTCTTGTCAACCAGACATTCTAGTTCCTGACTCCTAGATTAGCAGATCAGGTAAGGGAAAAAGAGGAAGGAAGGGTGACAGGAGTAGAAGATACTGGACCAGCTGAAGCTGTGGAACTATGGAACTACTTTCAGGTACTCAGGGATAAGACTGGAGTGCAGCCTGCAGTGGAAGAACTACAAGGCATCCCATGCAACACCAAGGAAGAGGCTGAAGGTCAACCAGGTGGTCGCAATGATTCCTAGGCCTACAAGAACAAGAGGAGTGCTAGTTGTGGGAGGCTCCTTGCTGTGTGAGATGAAAGCACATGTATGTCAGGAAGTCATGTAGTCTTGTCCGGTATGCTGCCTCCCTGGAGGACAGATTGGAAATGTCCCTGAAGGATTGTCAAGGCTCATAAAGTTCACTGATAGATATCTTTTCTTCTCATACATGTGGGAACAAATGACACTGCTAAGCAGATCTTTGAAGGAATCACATTAGACATTGAAGCTTTGGGGAGGCATGTCAAGGATTTTGAGGTACAGAGAGTTGGTTCTTCCACCCTTCCAGTTCTTGGAAGAGGAATAGGCAGGGAAAGAAAAAAATACTCCAGATGAATACCTGCTTATGAAGATGGTGCTGACATGAGAGATTTGGATTCTGGGACCATGGGCTACACTTCCTAGAAGATCAACTGCTGGCAAGGGCTGGGTTCCACCTTACAAAGTTTGGAAAGAAAGTGTTTTGCAGCAACATGGAGAAGCTTATCAAGAGGGCTTTAAACTGAATCCTACAGGGGAGGAAGGCATACATTTGGGGGGTTACAATTGACAAGAACTTATATACTGCAGCAGAGAAAGCAGATCTAATAGCACTGAATAATAGTCTTCCAAAAATGTAGGAAGAGAGCTAAAGCAGGTGATTTTTCATGCCTAGGCACAGATGTGTAGAACAAGGGGAACAAATAACACAAGCTCAGTACAGGAGAGCGACCTGATAATTGTGACTGAAGCTGGTGGAATGACTAGAACTCTGCACCAATGAACGTGGAGTCCAGCACTGAGCAGGGAGGTGCACCTGGTGGCCTTCTTGGCCCCTTCCAACTCTACTATTCTGTATTCTATGATTTTATGAATAAAATGCAAAAAAATCATAAAATAAAAGAAGCAGTAACAATGCAAACAGCTAAACATAAATCAGTAAATGATCCTGCGGAAAGCACCTGGGGTGGGTACAATTTGAAGCAGTGATGAAACTTTTGCCCGGTTTCTGAGCCCACGTATAAGGTGGAGAATTTCAGTGTCTGCTGGTGCCCAGCTTCCTTTGCTCTAGTATTTCCGGAGAACTACACCCCTCAGAAGGAGTTGCTTGCCCTCCAGACACCTCAAGAGGTTCAGGAACTTTTGCTGGCGTCTAGTACAGGCTGTCAGAGAAAGGTGCCTTTGCTTTACATTCCTACACACAGACAACACACTTAGAAAGCCAAGAGAAGTTCATCCAGAAGGAAATACAGAGCAGATGCAAGCTCTTCCCAAAATCCTTATTGCATCCCAATCTTATTCTCCATTTCTAAAGAGGCAAACAGCCTCCTGCCTAACAGCTGCCTTGACAGAGAATCCAAACGGCAAAGCAAGCCACCCCAGCCTATCACCTGCCCGTCACATGTCCCAGGCAGCAGTTTTCAACAACAGCTTGGTGAGACTCAAGTGTTCCACATTCAGGCTGGATGCCAGGTCTCTTCAGAGTTTGCCCACATCCATTTCCCAAGTTCCTGGTTCTTATATGTAGAAGGTTCTTTTTGCCTTCTACTTATACCTCCTGTCTGCTGCGTTGGGAGTGGGAAAGTTCCCGTGGTGTCTCAGACTTGTTTGATGAGGGTTTGATTGCTCTTGATGAGCTTATCTGTGAAGTGACCATGTCTGTTTGCTAAGGGTAAAAGGCGTGCTCATTTGGTTGTGTTTTCTGGCTGCCGTTGGTGGGGTGATTTCCACAGGTCTGGCACCCTCTCTCTTACCTCTTGGAGACAGTGGTACACTCCGGACAGGGCTAGTCATCCTCGCAGAATCATCTGTCTCGCCCCTTTAAGGGAACGTCTTTTCAGGCTGCGCCTCCGCACGGCTTCCATCTTTCACCATCCATTCCTTCTCATTCGTACTGGCATGTCCAGGTCAGCAGAGCACTCCTCTGCTACTCCAGCTTGCTCGCCACATGTCCCATGGCCTGGTGGCCTATCCTTGGGGCACCATGTATATTAAATACACACACAAACACACACACACACGACAAGCTCTAGATAACTGAGGATTAAAAGGACATGGAGTGTTGGCAGTCCATCTCTTATAGTATCTGGCTGTGCTGTTAAATGCACTAAAGAATTGCATGATCAAAATGGAAATTTTCTGTCTGTTTTTCTTTTGATTTTTTCCCCATGCCGGGTTGTAAGCTGCTTTGACAACTCTCTGGAGCCAGGGCAGAGGCTGAAAAAATAACCAAGCAACTGTAGGTGGAAAATATCCATCAGATTGCTTGGCACCCCCATCACATCCCATCAAATCCTGGTTACTCAGTTGTGCAGTTTGTAGCTCAGGAGCCTTTTATGTTGACTAGTTGGACAGGGTTACCCTTCTGTCAGTCCTTGGAGGACTCAGTTCTGACAGGAATGTCTGCAGAGCCTCAAATTTCATAAACATCAACTGTGTGAGCTGTATTAAGTTTGCAAAAGAGGCCCCGAAATTCCCGAGGCAGCTGTGTTTACAACCTGGGCATTGGAGTTGTGGAAGCCTATGATATGGATCTACCTCATGTCTCTTTAGATATATTTTCTTCCAAGCTTGATGCCCACATGATCAAGCCTTCGATTTAACTAGCCTCGGCTTTACGGGTGCCTCCATCAGCAACTTCTCTTCTTGCCTTCGTCGGGTTTCTTGGAATGGATGGTGATGGCTTGTTCTGATGAAATCTTAAGAATATTTGCATGCTAGGATTTTCTGTTGAGCTTTACATGCTTTCACTGCAGTTTTGCACATCACGTGAACAGTGTATTATGATGCAATAAGAACGTGGCCGTACCTGTCCAACAGGTACAGCTCTAGGCAGCAGTCTTATGCATGGGCAGGAAGGGTGCAAGGCTTCCACGGGGTGTGTGTGTGTGTGTGAGCAGCAGCAGAGCTGGCCTCCCTCTTCCACTCTCTTCAAAGTGGGTCTGAGTCCCCTTAGTGTCTGGTCTTTAGAATATATGTCTCTGCACCGATGAGTTTCCCAGACTTATGTTAATTGTTGGTAGGGCGCTTGTTGATCATTCATTCATTTCATTTATAGGCTGCATTTTCTTTTTTAAAGAGCTCAGGGTGGCTTACATCCTCCTTTTCTCAATCTTACTTTCACAGCAACCCTTTAAGGTGGGTTGGGCTAAGAGACTGCTATGACTCAACCATTGTTTCTATGGCTAAAACAATGAGTTCTTTGGCTGTGCTTGCTAGGGGCTCTAGGTGAGCAAATTCCCTGGTGTCTGAGGACAATGGGCCATGCTGCTTGCAGGCCTGTTTTGCCTAATCTTTCTCATGCCCGAGCTTTTCTCTGCAAGAAATCCAGCATCCGTTCTTGTCCCATACTGCTGGCCCAGGCTATGCAGTCCTTCTTGTGGAATTCACACCTGCCCTGACATGGCCTGGAAACCTGTTCTGGCCTGGGGACGTCTTGTCCTGGTGCTCATATGGATGCACCCACGTGCTTCGCTGGGTTGCTCCGTCTCACAAGAGACGCGCCATGGCCTGCCACACGCCATCAGGCTCCCTCTTTGGCTCCTCCGCCTCCCTCTAGAGGCACATGGGGCGTCACGGCACAACTGGGGACTGCCCAGAAGCTCCGGTGCCACCTCTGCACTGCCCTGCCTCAGTGACGGCACAAACTTTCTCCCAGAAGCTCCCCTGGGTAGCTGCCTTGGGAATCCTGATCCCATCGGGACTTGCTTTCTCCATCCCTGGCCTGGGTGCCCACACTCCCAGGAGGAATGGATCCTGTGCATTGACCCCCAACCCCAAGCCCCCTCCCAGCCTATTTCATAGCAGTCCTTCCCAGAGGAAAACCCATCTGCCACAGAGGGGCAGGCAGCCTAGGCCTGCAAGAGGGTGCACATCTACTCCTGGTCTGAAGAAGAACGGGCACACTTGTCAACCTTTGGGCAGCCCAGAGGCTTCAGGTCCACCTGCCACAATTACCTCTTCCTGTGGTTTTCTGTGCAGCTGAAAAAGGGGTCCACCCACAACTCCAGCTGTGAGCAAGGTCAGTGGATGCCCTGAGGAAGAGGTTCAGGAGATTGGCATGCACAGTCAGTATTCTGGGAAGGCCCAGAGTTTAATAAAGCTCTTTTATTTCTTTGGGATCACCATTTCTATCCTGCCGTTCTGCAAATGAACAAAAACACCCCCACCAAGGTGATGTACAGCATATGAAGAATGTTATAACTGCCATTAAGATCATTGCAAAGAATACAAAAAGACTCCACTTAAAATACTCAAAAAGGCCACCTTGAAAAGACAGGTCTGACCCTTTCGCTAAATGCAGAGAGAGCAACTCTGAGGGGAGTGCATGCCATACTTTGATAGTGGCGCAGGAGGAAGCCACTCTGCCTGTTTCTTCCTGAGCAATTCCCCTGGCGACCCTCCACTTGGTGCAAGTGGAGGTGCAAAGGGATCTCCTTTGCATGACTATTAAGGTAAGAAAACAACTTTGTATTGGCACAAATGGGCAGTCGGGACTGCGGGTGTTGGGTGCCCAACGTCTGACTTCCTTCTTCTCCGAGTAATGAGATTGTCTGTTTTCAGTCAGTTACCTTTATTATGCAAGCTACAAACAAGCAAACACGGCTTCAATCTGCAGATGTTCCAGGCATGCTTTGCAGTACATGGAACCTAAAGAGTTCCAGTTAATTCCTTAGAGCAGCCTTCCCCGACCTGGTGGCCTTCAGAGGCATTTGGACCGCAACTCCCAGAAGTCCCCTCCAGCAGGGCCATTGCTTGGGAATTCTGGATGTTGCGGTCCAAATGTGTCTAGAAATGAGTCTGGCTGGGGAAGGCTGCCTTGGACTGCAGCATCATGCAAGAAAGCATTGACCGTGTGTAGCCTTGCTAGGGTTGGCAATCCATTCCTCTAGCGTGCACCAAATGGAGGTTCCACCCACATCAGCTGCACAGCACAAAGAAAGGTTGCTGTATGGGGAGTGAAAGAGGAGTGCTGCTGGCCATCCGGGGCTCCATTCCTGGCCAGGAAGGCACACACCTGGTGATGAAGGCACCACCGTGAACCAGGAGCGAATCCAGCGAAAACATATGTGGTCTTCTGAACTCTCACAAGCCAGCACATGTGTTGAGAGCATTGGGAGTTGTGCAGAGAGGAACTTGTCTGCCACTGATTACAATCTACACCCCTTGTCGGAATTATTATTGTGATTATTATTTCATTGCATTTATATCCCACTTGTATTTTTTCATCTTTGTGAGGATCCCAAAGCAGTTTATATAGCTCCATTTTATTGCCTCAACTGCAACTCTGTGAGGGTTTGAGAGTCGGTGGCTGGGAGTCTGACTGGCCCAAACGCACCCGGTGAGCTTTATGGCCGAGTGGGGGCTAGAACCCGGATCTTCCAGTTCCCCAGTCCTACACCCCGACCAGCACAACACAGTGAACCTCAATCAGCTAATCGAACACTCTTGTCTTGATATAGCTTAGCCAGTTTTCAAAGTGGTAAGGAATCAGTGTGGGAAAGACTGAACTCTTTTTGGAATCTAATGAAAATAGTGAGGAAAAAGAAGAGACAAACTCAAACCATTGCTCCAGTCATTTCCATTTGATTTTACATAGCCTTTAAAATAAACGAGATTGACTTTATGTCTGTAATGGATGGCTCCCAGCTGACATGGAGGGCATGAAAATAGTTAATGGTTTTTAAAGAAATAACAATAGGGATTATATTTTCTTCAGCGATTGCCTCTCTATGTAAGCAAGGCAAAAGTTGATGGTAAAAACTGGAAATACTTATTGGAATAGAAATAGAAAGGGACTAATTGGTTGCAGAACAATGTTAAACATGTTATTTTAATTAATTAAAATGTTGGCAACTTTGTGCCATAGCACACAATGAAAACCGTCAAATACACTGCTTCTCCTCTCTCCTCCTCACTTCACCTGCATTGTAAATATTACTGTTGCTGAATATGTTTGAGCTACTGTAAGTGCAACCGAGTCATTTGCAAGATTCAACATTCAATTGCATGCTATTGCAGGGTTTTTATTTTTAAGTACACATATGCAGGTGGTTTATTAATACACCCAGTTAAAAGCAGTGCAGGACAGTCTGTTTACAAAGCAGGGATGTGCATACAATAAAACTGGAGTGCTTCCGAGTCCTATGAATTCCACTTTGAAGCTTGATCCTTCTTGTATCTGTCCCATATGCTGATTTTGCTTTCTTCTCTTCACACTGAAATGTACCTGCCCTTCTCCCAATTGACGGAAGTGTCTTTGTGTGCAGATTTCAGAAGTATACATTTATTCATGCTCTTTATTTATTTATTAAACGTTTGTAGACTGTCCCATTTACCAAAGTCTCCAGACAGTTTAACAATGCAAAATGCAAAATCATCATCATCATCCCAGCATCCTAAAATTTAGCTAATAATAAAACCCCAA
>NW_025335701.1:6222286-6296305 GCF_004798865.1 Varanus komodoensis | reverse complement strand
CATCATCATCCCAGCATCCTAAAATTTAGCTAATAATAAAACCCCAATTAAAACAGTCAGGTCTTAAATCATTGGAAAAATAAAAAGGTTTTGGCCTGGCGCTGAAAAGAATAATGTGACAGTAAAGTAAAGTAAATTTTTTCATATTAAACATGCTGTCAGCTCTATGTTTTGGTCTGTGAATTCTGGTGTGGAAATATTTGGACTTGGACCACTGCTTACACTCTGGGTAAATACTGATCAAAAACGAGCTGGAGCAAATTTCTCATATGCTTAGTCCAAACTCAAGTGAAGGCAGCATGGCTGGCTAAGCAGTAGTTTCCGGAGAGCAGGGCTAGTCTGACCATTGGGCAGGTAAGGGACATGCCTCGAGAAGTGGGATGGCCGGCGTATGGAGCAGTGGTGCCCAGGAGTGCCTGCCTGTGCCACGAGCGTGCCACAAGCATGCCACGAAGCTGCCTCATGTGCTGCACCACTCAGCATGGGAGAGGATTATAGAAACATAGAAACAGAGTGAGTCGGAAGGGGCCTCCCAGGCCATCTAGTCTGACCCCCGCTCCACTCATGACATGCCTACCATGTGCCTGTCTAGCCTGTCCTTGAACACCCTCACTGATGGGGCCTTATCCTCCTCCCATGGAAGCCCATTCCATGCCCTAGGGGTCCTAACCGTCAGGAAGTACTTCCTGGCATCCACCTTGAATCTTGGTTCCTTGAACTTTGCTCCACTGGGACACATCCTGCCTGTATGGCTAATGGGGTGGGATAAAACTCAAATAAATAAATAAGCAAACATGGGAGGAAATTTCTAGGCCTGGACAGACTGGCCATGTTGGTAACGGCATACTCCCGGGCAAGAAAGGTGGTAAAAGGCATCCTGGTCCAGCTGACCTTTGCTTGTCCCCACCTCCATGGATTTTCTTTGGCTTTGATGTAAGACTTGCTCCTTGAACTGGTTTCTGGGTACCCAGAATTTTGCACAATCCATCGCTCTGCAGACCAAGCATTGCTTCATGGCACCATGGGGATGGCAAAACCCACAACAAAATGGACACTATTTGGAGAACTTTCTACAAAATAGCCTTCTTATTCTGGGATAGAGTGGTATGAAGAAGTGGGAAAAAGAAAAATATCAGGGAAAACGGTTTTCTGGGAGCTTTCAGATCAATTCTAATTCTTGCTGCACAAATCACACACTCTGGGATCAAAGAAAGAATCTGGGCTTGCTGTTGCTAATTGTGATCGTCAGCTTTGGACGATGGGAAAATCTGCAATGGATTTAGATTTCTATGAATTCATCCCCTGAATTCCACAAGGAAGCAGCTTTTCCTTAGATGAAAGGTTTCTGATAACTTGTGGACTTTTTCTTAGCCTTCTGTAATTTTATGTCTTCATACAATATTTAATTTAGTGATTCAAAGATATGAAAAATTCACTGATTGAAAATGAACATTTTGGAGGGATTTGCATATTTTGGGGGAATTTCTGAATTTTTCAACGTGTGTGCTTGCATAGAGGTCTCAAAACCAGTTCTGTCAATGAGGGGTGAGAAAACGAAAGGGCCCTGACAGTCTGCATGATGCAGCTGGGAACAGATTTAGCAAAGTCCATGCATGATCAGCCCCAGCCCCTGAGAAACCAGCGCGGGGGGGGGGGGGGGGCGGATGTCTCCTCCCACTAGAGAAACATTTTGAAATACCCTTGTCCTCTTAATGTCTTTGTCTGTTTCTCCAGAGAATTTTGAGAGTTCATTTGTGTACAGCTCTTGTTAAAGCATGGTCAGCAACAACAGTTAACATTTAAAACCGGCACAGCCGACATGTTGAAAAAATGAGGGCAAGCTAGAAGGTCTTCATGTGGTCTCCCTAGGTGGCTGGGGGGTGATGGGGTTTGTAGTGTGACACATCTGGAGAAAACGAGGTTGGTGACAGGGATGGGAGAACCAACATCATTGAATCTGATAGACGGTAAATGGCTTTTGAAGAGAAACTTAAAGTTAGGCTCACCTTGCTTACAAGGTTCCCGAAGAGCATTTGCAAGTCCCCTGTTTTGCATCAGACAATCATTTCTCTAAACCTGCACTAGAGACAAGGTGCCTCCACAGTCACCATTTGGAAATTTTATTCATTTAGAAGATCCTGGGGAAAGTTCATTTATTCATTTAGAAAGATCCCTAGAGAATGCCAAGGAGAGCTGAGCCAGATTTTCTCAGAAGGTATTTTTCTTAGAAATGTCCTGGGATTTTTTCCCCTTTTCTTATCCCGCTAGAAATAAAAGGCCACTTTGAAGAATTCTCAGAACATTTCTTCCTTATTTTTGGGAGGTATGCGAGGTCTGGAGTGTTGTGGAGAATGCCAAAGGGCATGTGGAGGGCTGGAGGCTGCCCATGCAGGTGCTGGTATAGCCAGTTGAAATGACATGCAGGACAAAAATCAAATCCCTTACAAAAAAGGAAGCTTCTTGCGCCCGGGGTTATGGTGAGCCCCTACATGTGAGAACTTGCTGGAAAATTTCTCCTCCCCCTGGAGAAATCCAGTGACAGGTCTTCCCTAATTTCCCTGCCCACAAATAGGGTGGATAATTTCAACGCATCATTTGTGCACAGCTTTAGCTTCATATTTACAAATGTGTATATCCATATTAGTAAAATATGGCATTCTGGCATATTTACTTGCATCTAAATTCTGGAGCTTGGAATCCTGGAGAAAGTGAGTCTAAGAAGGGGCAGAAGCATTCCTAACTGGGTGAGTTAATTTCTAGCAATGATTTCTCTTGCTAGAAATCCACTCATCATTCTGAACAAGCAAATAAAGGGGAAACTCTAGAGTGGTGTTTGGCCAGCTGCCTTTCGGGAAAACAGGTTGGCCCTTACTGACCTCATTAAGGAATCTCTGGTAGCCTTCTGAGAAATTGCAGGATCCCTCTGGACAGAGTCTGGAAACCACTGAGGCAAGAAGGAATCCTGCTGTTTCCCTGGGTCACAGGGAAGGTCAGTCGCCTGAATTAGGCCCTCAGAAACTCTCAGTGACTTCACCCCCTGGGCTGGAGCACAGCTCCAGCTGCTAGTTCTTTGGGCCTCTGGCCATATTCCTTAGCCGCAGAACCAACCTCCTACCTCCCAGGAAGAAGGCTGGGCAGACTAACTAGGCTGGACAGCTGTAGAGAGCTTGTTTCATGCTTCCCTGGTGGAAAGAACCCCTATAAGAACCTTGAAACTAAGAACTGGTGCATAAGCCTGCCTTTTTCCTTCTCCAACCCACTCCCTTTTCCTTTTGTGTTATGTCCTTTAGACTGTAAGCCTGTAAGCCAGGAACTGACCATTATGAGTCTCTGTAAGTGGCTCTAGTGGCCTTTTTGGGCTAAAAAGAGAGACAAAGGCGCTGTCAGTGCAAACCAAATAAAGAACCAAAATACTTAAGGTTATTACAGCAGCGGGAAGCAGCCCTGGAAAAGCATCAGGACAAGTGAAGCAGAGCAGCTTTTAAGTAATAAAAAAGTGTTTGGAAAGAGACCGCCAGATGGCAATGTTTCATTTGTAATTAATTGAGTGCCTGGGCTCAGCTTGGGTCAGCCCAAGGTCTGCTCAAATAAATAGCCAGATTTGAAAATGTGAAAGTGAGGAATAATATTAGTTAATCAAGTAAAAAGCAGCCAGGGAAGCCCAATCCATAATCACCAAGAGACTGAAGCAACGGGGCTTGGAGGGACAATGGCTCACCTCCTTGGAGGCACCCGGCTGCCGAGAAGCCTTGCGAAAGTCACCCGCTGAGAGGAAGGCTGATGCTTTTGGGCTGAGCCACGTGCCCAGCACCGCTGCTCTCAGCACCAGCTGGGGGGCAGGCGAGGGGGCTGGCGTGAGCTTCCCCATGGAGGGGAAGGGGGAAGCCTTGTGTGCAGGCGGGTTGGAGGCACTGATGCCCCTGAGGCTGCGCCCCGGGACCAAAGTCTGGAGCCCCAGTGCTTATGGGCCATGCGAACGGTCAGCCAGAGAGCATCCCGTGTCGAGGGCGGCCTGAGCCAGCACCTTTCTGTCTGCCACCTGGAAAGAGCTTTGATTCAAACGACTCTGAAATGAAAAATGGCACGTGCTCGTCTGTTTTGTTTCCAAATCAGAGTTGCCGTTCTAACGTAGCAGAATGTGGGTGCAGGTGCAAGGTATGGAACAGTGGTTGTTGGGGGGAAAGGTGTGCGCTTCGCCACTGGAGCAATGCATGTCACCAGCTGAAGCCTCCCGGCCTCAGAAGATGAGGATGCCTAAAGTCCCTCGCTGCATCTGTCGGGGCCACGCAAACATTCTTTCTAGGGCTGAACATCTGCAGGGACTGGCTTGCACGTGCTGGTCCTGCCCCACAGTTCGCCCCAAGGAGCGGGCCTGCCCATCTGGGCCAGCCGTGCATAGCAAGGGTGGCTGGATCTCATTTCGTGCAATGTATTCAAGCTGGTGGATATAAATTCTCTCCAACTTTACATGTGGCTTGTTTGCACAGGTTGCTGAGCTGGCAAGTATATGAATGAGAGAAGAAAGACGATATTGAGGGGAAATATGGTGTGCATTTATGGATTATGTTATGCATGAAAATAGAATGGGGAATTTTAAGTAGTTATGGCTTATATACGGTAGAACTGCACCTGCTGTTTCGTGTACTGATATACTGAAACCCACACATAATCTGGTTATGCTTTGCTTTGGATTGGATGGAATTATATTTATTGAGGGCTATAGTGCTCATGGTTTACCTCTGGGATGGGAAGACATCGAGCTGCCGAATCTACTTTGTGGTTTACTGCGACCCCACAATCTATCCGCAACTGGCTTAATAATTAAAAAAAGTATACACTAGGGGCCAAAACATTTTTATGACTGGAGCATTCATGTGGGAGGCAGGAGGGCTACAACCCTTGCCCCATCACTTCGAATCCAATGCACCTTGTGTGGCGAGGGGTACTTGCCATTCTCATTGCAAAATACATCGTGATTCAGCGGAGTATCACCATTTTGAATCATACAATATGGGTGCAAGTTTCTTGATCTAATGCAGATCTGCAGCAGGGGTAGTGGGGAGACAGGGTTGAGCTCCCTTACCCTCAGTCCGCTTTGGGCCCCTGCACCTAGTCTAGTCTCTGCCTCTGCCTCTGCCTTCCCCAAGATTAAAGAATGGGGTGCCTCTGAGCATATGCGCTCCATCCCAGGACCAAACAGAGGTATTTCAGCAGCCCGATTTAGGAGAGGGAGGTCAAGAGAGCCCACGTGGCACAGTGCTTAGAGTGCTGGACTGGGGCGAGCAGGATCTCTGCAGGCCATTCCACCCTGAGACGTATCCTTGCTGCTAAAGCGGTAGTGAGGTTTCCCACATTTGCAACAAAACACTGCATTTCTGGAAGGCTGGGTGTGACGTGCTTTGCAGAACAGTTGTGGTGCTTGGCTGCAAGTCCTTCCAAAAGTCACAGCTTCTGCTTTAAATGTTGTGGCATATGGATGGATATTGTGGTTACGAGACCCGTGGTGGTACTGTGGTTTGCGGGCTGGACTAGCATTCCGGAGGCTCTAGGCTCTAGTCCCCACTTGGCCTTGAAGCTCAGCCTGATCTTCCTCACAGGGATTTTGTGAGGATGAGGAGGACCGTGTGAGCCAACTCTTGGGTTTCTTGTAGGAGAGAAAGTGGCTGGGATTTGAGTATAAAACAAAATTTATTGTTAATACTGTAAAACAACTGAGAATCGGAAGCCATTGCAAATCTGCTTCAAAGCACCCAGAAAATGACTTGTAGGCCCCAATCTAACGTGTGCCCTCCAATTCACACAGTAAAACAAACACATTGGCAACACAGAAATATGCATTACAAACTACTTCCTGTCCTTGTATACAACTCTCTTGGACTTCTGATGCTCAGACTTTGATCCACACACCCTCACTGGATTAACTGCATCACACCAGCTTGTTCCAACCAGTTACCAGGCCGAGATAATGCAATGGAGTCAGAGGTCCCTGATTTGAATCCCACCTCTGATCTGGGCTCACTGCTCTTACTCTTTTGCTGGAATTTATATCCCGCCTTTTTCTCCTTCAAGAAGCCCAAGGCAGCTTAGAAAGCTCCTGTTCACCCTCACAAGAGCAACAACCCTATGAGGTAGGTTAGGTTGAGAGTGAGTGACTGGCCCAGCGTCGCCCAGTCTCCTGAGTCCCAGTCCAGTGCTCTAACCACTATGAAGCACTGCCTATCATAGGAGCACAGGAAGCTTCTTTATACTATCGTTGAACTTTCAAGCTTTCAGGCTGGAATTTTGGATCACCTGGTGATGCCAGGGACACTCTGTATGCAAAGCATGAACGATACACGGTCCTTTCCTCAGACAAGCCATTCTCCCCCATCTCAGTCCCGCTATCTGCAGCGTGGAGGCAAATAATACCAACTCCACTTACAAGGTGCAATAACCGTTGCAAGCAGGTAATGCATGCAACGTGTGTTGCACACCTGAAAACGTGCTGGAGATGCAGCTGCTGTTCTCCGGAAGGTTTCAGTCATGAAGACGGGCCCTTCTGCAACCGGAAGTAAGGAACTTCATGACAGGCAAATGTTGCCATGTGGCTGCCAGGATATGAGTGTCCATTGGGTTCTTCTGCCCCGGGATGAATGTCCACCCTCTGGATTGTAAGGAGAGTCAGTGCATCCACACACACTCCCATTGCAGCTGATCGGGCCCCATGCTGAGTCCCCCCCATGCCTGAGCTCTGCACTTGTGGGCTAGAAGCCTCTTTGAAAAGAGGGGAAAGGGACGGAGTTCATTTAGAGCAGGCAGAGGCTGCCCACTCCAATGCTTGACTCCTTTCTGTTGACATTCCAAAATAGATACTGAGGCCAAAACATCAAGCAAGCTTTGCATGACAATACATCGACCTGGTTTGGGTATCCTTTTCTGCTTTGGTTTTGCTCCATTCTCTCCAAAACGTGTTTTCAAAATTTCTTTTCCTTATATGTTAAGTCGAATTCTGTCCAGAGGATCTGAGTTCATCCAGCAGGGAGATTCCTTTTGATTTAGCAAATTTGACTGTTTCAAAGTATACCAGATATGCTCTCTGGCCTCCGCTGATCATGCAATCATAGAATGGTGGGGTGGGAAGGGGTCAAGAAGGCCATGGGGGCCAACCTCCTGCTGTTGCAGGACACCAACTGAGGCTGTCCCACTCAGACAACTCTCCCATTTCTTTTGGAATGGCTCTAGTGTGGGAGAGCCCACCAGCTTTCCAGACAACTGGTTCCACTGTCGTGTTGCTCTGACAGCGATGAAGCTTTTCTAGGAAATATTGAGCAGATCTGCAGATGACAACCATATCTTTCAGGGCTGTGCAGAGCTTCTCATGATACACCCCATCAAAGCCTTTGCTGTAGTCTATAAAGCAGAGAATGATCTCCTGAAATTCTTTGGTGCACCTCTGTAGTCAGTATATATTTGCAATATGATCTTGAATGCCTCTTCCTGCTTGGAATCCAGCTGGAATGCCAGTTCCTACTCCATTTAGGGAAATACGTTTTGTTTCAACTCCTTGATTATCACTTTGCTTGTGCGGATAATTAGTGAAATGGTCCTCCAGTTGTACTCTTCTGCAGCTCCTTTCTAGGGAATTGGAATAGATATTGAACATTTTCAGTCTGTAGCCTTCATTTTGTTTTTTATGTTTGCCTAATTCTCCTGCAACATTTTTGCTTTATCATCATCTAGGATTATCAACTTGTCTCTTTTTGGTGTGTTATCAATTTCTTGAACACCTGCACAAAAGTTTGCAGTTTCTTCTTCTTCAGCATCCATTGTTGGATTGTAGACTTGATGGCTCTGTTGATAGGTTTTCCACAAATTCTGATTGATATGATTTGGTTGGAATTTGCAATGTAGCTGACACTCCCTGTGCTGTCTTGCCTCAGTGTTAAAGCTGCTCCATTTCTTTCAAAACTATCTTTTCTAGAGTAGAACATTGTGTTTGTCTGACCAAAAATGCCCCATTCAGGTCCACTTTAGTTTGCTCACACCAAATACTGTGATGTTCAGCCATTCCATTTCCTCCTGGATGGTTTTGAGTTGGTTCATACCTCTCATGCCCCATGTTCCAATTGTGTGCATTGTGCTGCACCAGACTTTCCTTTCATTTCTGTGCAGGTGAGCAACTAGACTTCCTTTTGACTTTGATCTAGTTGCTTCATTAGTGTTAGCACTTTCCACACTTGTGCTTTGGTCTTCTCCAGTGGCTCACTGAGTGCCTTCCATCCTGGGGGTCTCCTGGAACTATCTCTTGTTTCATTTGGACTGTTTCTTCTTGGGGATTTCAAGGTAAGAAGATTCAGAAGTGGTTTATCCCTGCTTTCTTCTACTCAGTACTAATAAAGAGTTAGTCCGGACATCACTGCCATTGTCTGTGAAAGAGCCTCCATCAGAGTTGCCTTCAGCTAATGCTACTGCAGTGGGTGTCCTTCAGATGTTCCTCCTCCCTTGTCACCATTGGAAATATCCATTCTCTTCTGCTGATGCGACTTCCTCTCGAAGAGGGTGGATGCATCTTAGACTGGTGGGTGTCTCAGCAGACCAGCCTAGAGCAACCATCTGGACTCCGGGTGACATTCTCAGGCACCCCCAAGCAGCCCTACCATGTCAAGGTGCGCATCCAAGAGGGGGCATCCTCCATAGCACAGTGCGACCCTCTGGGTTCAGAGAGGAACTGGCACCCCGAATGGATTGCACCCTCGTGCATCTAAAGTTGCTTATCATGTCATCTTATGCATGCTTGCTCAAGGCGAGGTCCTGCTGAGTTCAAGGGGCCTTGCTTCCACTAAGTGGAAAGCTAAGCTAATGTACACCTTTCCAAGAAAAAATCCCCACTAAATACTGAGGATTCTAAACAAACACATGGAGGATTGCAGTGCTAACTGCATTACTTCTGGGTGAACTGCCAGGCGGTTCCAGACGGCATGCTTTTCCTTACATCTCCACATGAAAAATGTCCAGAGATCTACTTTCTGAATGAAAGAAAAACATGCAGTGAGAGGCCAACAATACCCCTGAAGGGGACAAGTTCTCACAGCAGCACCCCCACCCTGGGTCTTTGTTGTTGTTTAGTTGCAAAGTTGCGTCCGACCCATTGCGATCCCCATGGACAACATTCCTCCTGGCCCTCCTGTCCTCCACCATCCCCCGGAGTCCACCCAAGCCCACATCTACCCCTCCAGTGACCCGATCCAGCCACCTCATCCTCTGCCGTCCCCTTCTCCTTTTGCCATCAATCATTCCCAGCATCAGGGTCTTCTCCAGTCATCCCTACTTTTGTATAACTTGGGACCCCTCTATGGGCAGGCACCAATTTCTTTTTCTTTTTTAAGTAAGTTTTATTATTGTTTTTTCTTCCAACTAATAATAAGAAACTAAAAAAAAAATCAGTCATCTGGAACATCAGACCTACTGGGTCAGCCCCCATACTTTTTTTTTTATAGTAATCTGTAAATATATTTAAATCTATACATAGTCCCATTTCTCTAGCCAATAGTAATGTGTCCTCTTTCTCCTTCAGAGACAAAGTCAATCTGTCCATTTCGGCACAGTCCAGGATCTTTTTTTAATATCAGGTGGTTCTTCACTCCTGCAATGTTGGGCAAATGCAAGCCTCGCCGCAGTAATTAATCGGGCAGGCACCGGTTTCATGGAGTCTGCAAATATTTCTTCCTTTAGCATCTCAAAACTGAAAGCCCAAGTCTAAGTTACAGTGCAACCCAGTGCGCGCCTATGCTGAGATAAGTAAGACAGAGCTCAGTGAGGCTTACTCCCTAGTAAGGCTTGCAGGATTGCAGCATTAAGCTGTTCATAATCTCCCAATGATGGTGAACTACTGTAACCCAAATAAGTATTTCTAAATGTGTACCTCTCTCTTAGGCAAATCAGTATTCTCTGTTGTCCCTGGTATTTCTATTTTTCTTTCTTTCTTTCCTTCTTTCTTTTTTGGTCAATGCACAAGTGGCTACACTATAAAAAAACTGGGCTATCCTTTGGCCACTGCTTTGGCAGCACAGGACTAAGGAGTAACACATGAATTGCATTATAATTAAATCCCGATCAGCACAGCTTGTTCAGGCAAACCAGCGGAAAGAAAAGCTGCACATCCACTGAATTGTGTGCAGCGCAGTTTAGTAGATTGTAAGGCAAAAGCAGAGGCGGTAAGCCAAGGGGAGGGAAGAAGGCAAGGGAGGCAGGTGTCAAGAGGTGAGGGATATCCATTTTCCCAGTGGTAGTTAAAGCTCATATGGTTATTGTTCAAAGATGCAGAGGCTGTTGTGCCTGACCCAGGGGAGCCACAGGGGAAGGGACAGCTCTGACAGTTCCAAGGGGATGTTGAATGACTCCTTCCTTCCTTCTAAAAAAGAAAGGTTAGCACAACCTTATTAATGCAACATGCTCCTTACGGCAAATGGGGACAGTGACATAGCCATTCCTAGCATGGTGGGCAGATGGCTGGACCCAGTGTGAAAAACACGGTATTCTGAGTAATTTACTGTGTGCAGCTCTTCAGGTTGGAGAGAGGCCATAGTTTTGAAGGGAAATGAATAAAAGGGATTTAAATGAGGCTTCATTTCCTGTGACATGTACACATTATTTTCTCGTGGACTTGTATTAGCCTTTGGTCCAAACTCCTTTTGCCAGGCTTTTGAATGCTGGAAATGCTTTTTTCCAAAGAAAAAGTTGGATGAGTACACAAACTGCTTTTCCAACTGTGCATACACCAAGCAAGCAAGCAAGCAAGCAAGCAAGCAAGCAAGCAAGCAAGCAAGCAGGGTCTTGTATTAGATCTCCAGTGAAGAAAGATCAAAGTAACCTTATTAGCATAAGAATAGAATCATATGTAAATGTATTTCCTTTGGACTTTTAGATGGCAAAGAGATAAACACATCTTTGGCCATTAATGGTCTAGAGTATTAAAATAGCAACCCAAACCCTGGGACTGAACCTCAAGATTGAGAGAAGCCATTAAAAAGTGCAGAAGGATAAACACTGCTGGCTGTCCCACAAAGAAGCAGCACAGAAGAGGTTAAACTCCTGTAGGGAATGAGCCCCATGCTCATAATACTCTTCCCCTGGCTCTGAATTACAATGCAAACCCCTAAAGCCCCACCTTGTTAAACAGCTTTCACTCCCAAACAAAATGAACTGATCTGTGTTCTGACAGGGGTGGGGAAGAATGTTAGAATACATTAGGTTTATGGTACATCCAAGCAATGCTTCAAGCAAAGCTGCTTTTAAGTGAGTTTTATTAGAAATATGCTTTTTAACTGTGCTTGGGGAGTCCATTGCAAGGCTACAAATGATGGTGTCTCGAATGCTTTATTTATTCCTTGCAAAGTAGCAGTAGTCTTTTTTTTTTTTTTTACTGCAAGATGCTCTTTTCTTCAATTAATCATTTTGATTTCCTCATGCTGTGCATATGTCATTTTTCCTTGCAGTGTTAAGACTTTATCAAGTATCTATCTTGTAGTGTTTAATAAATCGTTTGTTGGTTGTACATAGCGCGCGGCCCTTCAAGTGAGGCTTAGAACATTGTGTTGCTGCTACATTACTTTCCTTTTGACACTTCAGTTTTTCACTTATGGGCTGTAACTCAAAAAACCAAGACAGCCTCTAGAAAAATAGGAGGCAGCATCTAATCTCCAAACATTTGTTTCAATAGTCATACAAACTTCCTGTAATCATATTATTTATCACCATTTCTTCTTTTTCTGAGTGTGTAGTGAAAAGTGTGAATATCGGCGCCGGTGGGGTGAGGAAAGGTAATAAATACGTGCAGCAAAATATAAACTGTAGATGACTGAGGAGTTATAGGACATGATAGAATATACCCTGAGTTTATATTCCTGAGTTTACAGTCTGTGCAAAGGAATCCAAATCACCCATTAAAATGTCTTTAATCCGTTTGATCAGCTGCTCAAATACTCAGAACTCTGCTTGCGCCAAGTCTGTTTCTCTTTAGACTCCAACCTGGAGGAGCTGGGGCACTAATTTTCTGTTTTAAGAGTCACAGAGATGGTGATTGTTACGTTATGTTGCAATGACTTGTATGATCTTATGATGTTCTGAGCTGCTTTGGTAGAAAGATAACAAAATAAATACTGCAAGGTGCATCGTCCCCAAGGCGGGCCAAGTTATTGTAGCATTTGGGGCAGAGAATTTCACAAATGCCTTTTCTCCTTCGTAGCTGTAAAGACACATTATGAATTTACAGGATAATCCTTGGATTCATAAAGCCACAAGGGTGCTAAGAACGGGGCTCATTAATGTAGAAACTTCGTGCTGATTCTCTGTAGCCCTGTTAAGTCAAACTGATTTTTACAAAAGGCTGCGTCACGTATTCATCCAACCTTCTGCACAGAACCTCTGCACAGACAAGCAGTACGTGCTTCGTTTTGGATAAGGATTGCACAAAGAATACACATCTGTGCACAGCCCGTGCATAATGTCAAGGTATTCGTTCAAGCCCTAAACCATTTAGGGGCAGTCCATATAAACCCTCCCACCAGATTCCCTCTTCTCTGTTCCGCTATGTAGAGAGGGTAGGATGTGGGGAGCTCCAAACCGCAACTTTTTTGTGGAACTTCTCTCAAGCACGGTGAGATTTGTGCTTTCCTTGTTTTCCTTAGAAAGGCAGGAAGGACTGTTCTGCTCCATAGGCGTGTAAATGCTTTGTACTCTTTTATGTCACTCTTCCATTTTAATATTAATGCTGTTCTCGGTTTTTCTCATGCAGTTTTGCTGCTCTGTTCCTTGTTTTGATGGTGCATTTAATTATGTCTCTGTTGTACACCTCCCCAAGCATCTAAACAGATGGAAGGTGAGATTTATTCATTCAGTACATAGCTATATAGGACGAACATATACAGTAGAGGTTAGGGCGAGGGCCAGTGGGTATGATTAACATCTGAATCATACAGTTCCCATTATTGGTTCCAGTAATTGGCTTCCAAGACCCAGAATATCTAGATATCCGTTCAGAGGAGCCAGAACCCGTATTGATCTGTGGTCCCTTGAGGCCTGCAGTGGAACTGCTGGCATCTGAGGCAATGACATAACATCAAGAAGATAATGGGACTGTGGACAGCTTCAAGAGGGTCCTTTGGGCTGGAGCGGTCATCTAAAATAATAGGAAGATGCTGTTTCAGCAGGGAGCGAAAGCCAGCTGAAGCCTTACGTAGGTCAATGGGAGCCGCAGTATAGTCAGCTGAGTCCACTGGAGAAGGGCACCTGCACCCAATTCCATAGCCTGGGATTTCTACAAAGCTGGGAAAATATAGATCCAAAAAAATGTTCTGAGCTTCTTCTTTAAATCAGAGGATGAAGGTCGGGCCAAGATCTCTGGCCAGGAGGTGGACCTTGAATAAGAAATCAACTGCTCTGCCATGACAAGTAGACTGTTCATCAGTCTGCTTGCCACGGCCGTTTGCATCCTCCTCCTCCTGAGGAGACCAGGGCAAAGGCTTCCTAGCAAAAAGACTTTATTATGTTAAAGCTGACCAGCCAGACTGGCCTTGTAGTCCAGAAGAAGAGCTTTGCAGAAGCCAGTCACAAAAGAAACAAGCAGAGTTAGAATACTGGCCATGAGGGCCCTGTGGCTTCATCACGAGAAGTTCATTCCAAACGGAATACTTTTGCCTTCAACACAAAAACAGCAAACGCTGCCTTCAAGGAGGATCCTCGTACTCAAGGACCCATTGCTTGGAGTGTCTAATGATTCTCCCTTGGGTCACCCTCTTAACCTCAAGCTTTTGGATTAATCATGTTAGGTTGGGATTAATGAAGTTTTGACCCTCAAACCGGTTTGCACACTAACCTTTTCTACAGAAATAAAAATTGTCTGGTTCTCAGCAACTCTCTAGCTTATCTCTGGGTCTGCTGGACTTGGCATTTCAACCGCAGATTCTGGCCCCTCCTTTTCGTCCGATTCAGAATCTGCACCCACAACTTTCAAAGGCTTTTTGATAGGAGGAATAGGTCTGACCCCTTACACTGCTGCGCACTGGAAGGTCCACGGGCTGGAGGTCATGGGAGAAGTAGATATGTTCTCACGACAAGAGGGGACTCCGAGGGGATCTGTTGGCAACATGCAGGTATGTGAGGGGGTGTCACATGGATGTGGGTAGAGGCCTGTTCTCCCCTGCAGAGGAAGGCAGGACGCGCTCCAACGGAGCAAAGCTCAGGGTGCCAAGGTTCCATTTGGATGCCAGGAAGCACTTCCTGACAGTCAGGACCCCGAGGGTGTGGAATGGGCTTCCACATTGAGGCCCCAGTGGTGAGGCTGTTCAAGGATAGGCTGGACATGAACATAGTAGGCATGTCATGAGTGGAGCCGGCTGGTGCCAGAGGTCAGACTAGATGGCCTGGGAGGCCCCTTCTGACTTGCTCTGTTTCTATGTTTCTATGACAAGCTTCTGTACAACCTGAAGTTCCTGAACCTGCCTAAACTTGGAAGCTAAGCAAAATTGGGCCTGGTTGAAATCTGGATGGGTGATTAAAATGTTGTGAACTGCCCAGAGAGCTTCGACTATGTGTGATAAAAAAACTAATGCATAATTAATAATGATGAACTTCAATTTGCATATACAGACAGCACCTAACATAATAATGGTTGAGCTCACTCCTTATTTGTGCAGGTCCTTTGCTGCTCCGGTTCCCACTGCATCTTCCGTTGACATTTTGGAAAATACATACATTAGCTACATTCACACAATTAACTTGGCACCTAGAGGTGCCTTGGCACCTAAGCTGCAGTCAGGAAAAGGGACAGGAGTTTTCAGGCAAACGTTGAACAGTTTGCCTCTGTTTACAATGAAATAAACTGCTCAGAGTGGGGGTTAAGACCTGTGGGTAGGGCTTGCCAAGGTTCATGGCAAAGTGCTCAAATGCAGAGGACAGTCCTCGGTTTCAGGTGAGGGATGATGTAGGACTAGGTATTCTGACATCTCTCTGGGTAAGCTGCAGCACACCTGCCAATGTTTTTGACACCCAGCTATTTTGCAACAACTGCAAGGCTTTTTAAACTTTTAAATTAGGCTGATCTAATAAACAGTGGTTGGAGAAGAAAAACAGGTGGCGTTTTGCTTGGAAAGTCTATAAACTCATTCATTTCTACTGAAGGCAGATTCCTGCCCTGGCAGCAAATTCTTGCTCTGGGGCACACTGTTCCTTACTTTTAAGTTTGTGCCTGCATTTCTAAGCCTCTGCTAGGCACCTGGCTCAAGCTGGTGGACTTCAGGGTCCACCTGGGGCTGGCATTAAGGGTAGGAATGGTCAGATGCCCCCAGCCACCCCCCTCCCCAGCAGGATCAACTGAAAGTCATTCCTTGGAGGTATTCTTCCTCTTCATTTGCTTGTTTTCCTACCTCTCCCTCTGGTCCATACCATGGTGAGGGTGAGAAGGAAGAGCTGCTCGCTTGCTCACGGGATCTCTTCATGTCAAGCAAGCAGGCAAGTGAGCAGCAGCAACGACGAGAACTAGGAGGAGCAGCAGTGGATGAGTAGTGTCGGATTTGGAGAGAAGGCGGTTTTCAGCACCCGGCATCCTTTACTCCCCGCAGTGGCTTGAAAGGGTGCCAGACAAGAATCCTTATCAACCGCGTCATCCCAGAAAAAGTACACAGGCATAGAGAGGCCTTTGTGGGAAATCTTGGACAGGGAAGTATGGAAATAGCATTTCACTTTGCACGTCACTCAAAAAAACTTGATTCACAACCACAAATGTGCACAGGACTGCATGCTCTCTTAAAATCTTAACTGTTTCTTTAAGAATGTGTTTCTTGAATGTGTATTTACCATCACAGGATCTGCACTTTAACATAAGCATTTAAAAATCCACCACATACAAAAATGACCTTTCAAAATATACATTTTAAAACTCTACAACTTACAAAAACACACAGCATAAAGTATATATTTTTAAATAATGCAGAACTTTAAAATGCACTATCTTACACATGCACATCTTTAAAAGTTTAAAAGCTCACAACCTTTCAAAAATGCACAGCTTTGAAAAATGCGCACTTTTCCTGCACACTTGAACAAGCAAACCGGAATGGGAGTAAGCCAGACTGAGTTTGGAAGTAAAGTTTGGAGAATACTAGGGAACATGAAAATCTTGGGTTCTCCCACCAGGGGCTGCTAGAAATACGGACAGTGGCTCATGGCAACGTTGCCAGCATTGCAGGGTCTTCCCACAGGTCGCTGCCCACCCTTTTCCTCCCCGTTGACCCTGGCAGAAGACGCGCCTTAGGGGCTTGGTGCAGAGGGTCACGGTGCCCTTCCTCCCTGCACTCTGTGGGCCCTGCGCTGGGCACCATCCATCCCCCGATGGTCCCTGCACAGCCCAGCTTGTCAGGCTCACCACGAAAGCAGAGCTGGGGAAGCAGGAGGGAAGACGCACAATCCCTTTCCGGCACCTGGCCGCATCCTCTGCGCATCGCCCAGAGAATCTGGACGATTGGGCAAGGCTTCACGCACTGCCCTCGGGAGCGCCATGGGCGATCTCTAGCCGCAGGGCTGCTCCCATGAGACGGGAGGTGGCATTTTGCTTTGGTCTGAAAACAACCTCCCGACATGCAAGAACTGAAGTGAGGGCCCATGTGGGTGCCTTGCTTTGCCACCCACCCCGCAGCCATTGGAAAGGCAGTTCTGCTGTCCCGTAATAAAACGTCCATCAGCCACTTCGGGTCTGAAGTGTCAGTTTTAATCAACCCAAAGCCCTTTCTTTTCGAATAAGTTCCCGTGATTGTACGCTGGGAGTGGTGCTTCTCCTCCTCCTAATGGGATGCTCAATTGGTGTAATGGGAACACAAGCCATTAATAAAAGATTAAAGGGGAGCATGTGGCAGGGAAGAGAGAAGCTTTGAGATTTTCACATTCCAAGAGTATCTCCATAGACATGTTTTTATAAAAGGCAGTTTCCTCGACAGGTGTTGAAATGCAGGCCTCTCTACATGTTCAATTATAAAATCAGGCATGTGAACTTTCAGATTGCTGCACTGAGCAAAACAGATGCAGGCTTTTAAAGACGATTAAATTAAAGGAATTCAGGAGGGGGTGTGTGTTTTTTTTTAAAGAATCACAATCTCACTCAAGCACAGTTGGAAAACTACAACATCCTGCCTCAAAACCTCATTAAGCTGTCATAAACTTTTGGTTGCATTTCTTTGCTCAGCTCCACAGGTTGCCAAGATATTTATGTTGCAAGGCACAGCTTCTTTCGGAATGGGGCTCCTGCTTATGAGCTGGACCTGAGTTTTGTGGCAACAAAGCGGTTCTCTCTAGGATGCTGGTGTGTGATGTCAGGAACATCAACAGATGTCAGGTGCTCTCTTTTGCAGCAGGAGGAAATTAAGAGCTCGAGATATTGGCACCTAGACTACTGTGATGGAACCTGCCCAATTACTTCCTGAGAAGAGAAGGGAAATGTGTTTGTAGTGCAATTAAGTATGTACCCCCGGATTTTTCATAGCTCTCCAAACAGACTGGCCACTGTGCCATGCTGATGGAGCCCATCAGCCTTCCCACAACTCTTCGGGGTGCTGGCTTATGGATGGTTAGACAAACAGGTCCCAGCATGACTGGTCAGATAGCTCCAGAGTCCAGTAATACCTCCCTCCTGTGTGTGTGTGTGTGTGTGTGTGTGTGTGTGATGCCAGCCATGCCCTCTTCCTGGGTACTCTAGACCCCCCTTGTTTCTGTCTCTTGTCCTGCATGGAACAGAGATTTGTGTCCATTGAGTATGATCAGTCTTCCCATGGTTGTTCTTGATTTTTTGCCATATTTATATAAGTGACAACTTAAGGTTCTTAGCCCTTTACCATGTGCCTGCGGGGCCCTTGGCAGGTACCTGGCCATGCATGCCCTGGACACCAGAGATGTTAGCAACTTGCTTGACACTTTGGCATCTCTGTCTGAATACCTCGTATCCATGGGATTGGCCTCTGGACACTCAGGTAAGGAGGAACCTATTGCTCCCTGCCCTGAGCATTGAACACATTCTGGTCATCTTTGCACCATTTTTTGAAAGATGCATTTCCTAATCAAAAATAATGTGATGGAGAAAGGGAATTGGGCCCTTTGATTTCTGTTAGCTGGCTTTTTACAGGCCAGAGTTGCAGAATCATACAGGTAGCTATCTGCACCTGCTGTACAATTCTGTATTAAAAGGGATGTGTCACTGTCGGACTGTGTCACATAAAGACAAAGAACGATGCTGTTAAGTTTTCCAGATGTAAGCACACATTGTACAGTCAAGCTGTATGTTTTTTATCTCTGCCAAGAAAAACAATTTGACAGGCTAAAGTCATTTAAAAAAAGAAAGAAACTTACACTGTAATTATTCAAATTAGGATTGACATCAAATTTGCTAGACACTCACAAGTGTAATATTTTGTATCTAGGAAAACATGATATGTGGGCTGATATTCCAAGGGTTTGGGTAATCAGCTGTTAAGATAAGGAAAAGGAAATGTTTCTTGTAGTGGTTGGTGAAGAGAGTAAGGGACACAACAGGGATCCTGAATCCCTATAAATTTTAGCACAACTATTCAACGAATGAGATGATTTTTTTAAAAATAAAATTTTATAGCCTGAGATGGGAACCAAAATGCTTTCTCTGCGATACACTGCTTGTGCTTTGCTTTAATTTGGAGAAGCATTCAAACCCATACCTTGCTGCCCAAAAGCAACCTAGCAGCTGCTGCATACTTGGGAGTGGTTGGGGTGGACTCCTGAGGTATTCCAAAGCATATTTGCAAGGATTATAGAATAGTAGAGTGAGAAGGGCCCAAGAAGGACATTGGGTCCAGCCCCCTGCTCAGTGCAAGGCAAACCCTCCCTCTTGGATGGCTGTCCAGCTGCATCTTGAATGCCTCCAGTGTGAGAGAGCCCACCAGCTCCCCAGGTCGTGGGTTCCATTGTCAGGAAGTACTTCCTGATGTCCAGCCAGAACTTGGCTTCCTGTAACTTGAGCCAATTATTCTGAGTCCTGAACTTTGGGAGCATTGAGAAGAGATCCTGTCCTTTCTCTGTGACAGCCTTTCAGGTACTTGTACAATGATATCATATCTCCCCTCAGTCTTCTCTTCTTAATACGAAACATGCTCAGCTCTTTCAATCTCTCCTCATGGGGCTTTCTTTCCACACCCTGGATCTTCCTTGTTGCCTCCTCTGAACCCTTTCCAGCTTGTCTGCATCTTTCTTATACTGTGCTGCCCAGAACTGGACACAGGACTCCCAAGGATGCCTAACCCGTGCTGAGTAAAGGGGAACTAGTACCTCACAAGATCTGGAAGTGAGTTTTCTATTAATGCAGCCTAAAATATCTTTGACCTTCACATCACATTGGTGTCACTTATTCCCCTTGTGATTTACAACAATTTAAAGATGGTCCTCACGTGCAATATTATTGAGCCAAGTATCCTCGATCTTGTAACGATACATTTGGTTTCTTTTTCCTGGGTGCAGAACTCAGCATTTGCCTCTACTAAATCTCATTGTTTTTTTCAGTCCAGTGCTCAAACCTAAAAAGATCACTTATAATTTTGCTTCTATCTTCCAGGGTATTTGGTGCTCCACACAATTTTGGATAACTTGAACGTGTGATCAGCATTTCCCGGACCTCTTCATCCAAATCATTAACAATACTGCCGAAGAGCCCTGGGCCTGGGCCTGAACCCTGCAGTTCCTGTGCAGACCCGCACAGACTGCTGGGCAGTCCTCTCCGCCCATACCCCCCAGTTCTTTTCTGGTTCAACTTTACCGGTTGTGATATAAGAAGCAGTGCTTTCTCCTGTCTTCCCTGAAGGTTAGCAGCAGAGTCCAACTAGTAAACGAGTGTGTGTTACAAGGAAGAAAAGGAAAGGAAAACTAGAAAAAATGAGGGGCCTCCCACACTGAACTTTGCTGGAAACTAGTGTGAGCTGGTTCCGATCGCCTGCTCTCTGGGAGCTGCCTGGCTTGTCTGCAACAGTCCCTAGAACAGCTGGGGCAGCTTCCTCCGATCTGCCCAGCCAGGAGTCAGGAACCAGAATGTTCTGCATTCGTTCTCAAATTAAAGGAAAACTAAATATTTTAAATCTTATAGTGATTTACTTCTTGGGAGCTTGGGCTATAGGGAGCAGCTGAGCCATAAAAGGTTGAGCTGTCATTTTGGAGCAAGCCTCTGTGGAGGGGTGGGGGGGGTGGAGCGAGAACATGAAAGGGGGAGCAATTTATTTGCTTAAGAGCCAAGTAGCCCATAACATCCAGGAAAGGGGATTAGTATAGTGGGGGCATCTGTCAAGAAGCTCAACAGTTCGACCCTGAATAGGGAGACTTTAAGGGTGGTGGTGGGGGGGGGGAGAAAGACACCCTTTCCCTTTCCCTCTCCAGAAGCTGAGCCCGCACCTGTTATTTAGCAGTGAAGAGCTCAGTTCAGAGGCAGACGTCTGGCCTTCACTGTGATGTGCAGCACAGTGAGGGAAGATTTTCAGAGGCTGCGCAGCAAAAGCCCCCCTTCTGCTCCCTGCCAAGAAGTCTCCCCTGCAAGCACGGAACCGGGCCACGAGCCCCCTGTTCTAGGCTGCTCTGCATCTGCGCAGGAGAATCCCTGTCGTGGGCCAGGAATACCTTCCAATTTTCCCCCTGCACATTCACCTTAACTCTAATATCAAACTTGGATGATGGTGAGGAAGAGGAAGATGGTGATTAATTTCATTTCTGCACTGCCCTGTAGCTGAAGCTCTTTGGGCACTTTACAACAGCGTATGAAATACAACACAAGGCCAAACAGTACAAATACCATAAAAACAGCAATGTTCACATGAATTCAAAATGAATTTTAAAAAGGTTTAAATTACAGTGAAAGAGGCAGCAAGCAGAAGAATCACCTGGACAGTCCCCTCACCCCTGGATAACCGAGGAGATCTCTAAAGGGCTTGACATAGACGGCTGTCTTGACCTGGTGTTGAAAAGTTGGAAAATTTGGCACCAGGCAGGCTGCAGCAGGGAGGCTGCTCCTAAGATCGGGGGCTTCCACAGAAAAGGCCCTCCCCTTTGCTGCTGCCCTCCAAGCTTCCCATGGAGTAGGCATTCAGAGAAGGCTCCAGGAGTTGAGCGTAGTGTCCAGGTCAGTTGTGGCTAGGAGAGGCGCTTCAGCAGCTTTGCAGTCCTAAGCCAGGTAGGGATATATAGGTTAAATCCAGAACCTTGAATTGGTGCCCGAAGTGTACAGGCAGCCAATGCAAGCAGGAGAGAACTGGTCTTATGTGTATGAACCTGTGGGACCTGGTAATTACTCTGGTTCCCATTCTGCACCACCAGCAGCTTCTGAACCATCTTCAATGGCATTACTTAGGAGACGCTAAGTAAATTAGAGTGTACATTTAAAGTAATAATTAAAAATGTACTCCACCCAAAACTGGCGGAATGTTGTGTGTGTTCATTGAAGAGGAAGAGGAAGAAGAAGAGGAAGAGGAAGAAGGAGTGGGTTTGGTTTCCTGAGCAATTAATGAAGGGGAAACTTATTTTTCCTACCACCTTGTCATCCTTTGTCCCAACTTTTCTACTTCTGACAAAGAAAGTAGTGTCCTGACCAGTTTAACAGTAAAATATTTATACCGTGCTGTCTTCTGACTATGATCATTGTGACGTTGCTGGAGTTTCATCCTTGCAAACACAGCTGTTTGTCAGCTCTGTTGTTCAGGTGTCAGTTGCAATTCTGCCATGGAAACAGTCCACAGTAGAATTGGAGAAAATATGTCACCTTGCAATGAAATGAGAATGAGCACCAGAAGCTACAATAAAGAAGTTTGTTTCTCAGCTTAGAACCAGGCAATTATATGCTCTTGGTGGTGTTAATGGATGTTTGCTGGAAGCAAGAGGAACAGATTTTTGTATTTAACGTGATAGAATCACAGTAATGTGGAGCTGGAAGCAAGACGCCCTGTCTGTCCCCTTCAGTCAATGGGAGGGATCAATTTCAAATGTTATTGATTATCAGTGTTACCATGATTAATCAATGACATAGGTTTTTAAGAAAATTTTAATTCCAAATGAGTTGCATCTAGGCTAAGCTGTGCTTAGCACAGACCCACTGGAATCAGTGAGACTTATCTTTGTCATGACTGACGTGAATCCCGTTGATTTTAATAGATCTACTCGAAGTATGAAAACGCCTGGATCCAACCCAGTGGGCAGGTCCACATGACGTGACGAGCCATTGTGGTTTTTCTCATTGTTGGTTGGCGTGTTGCTGGAGCCCCGTTGTGGCATGTGCTCGGTCTTTGGAAACTGCAGGCAGAAGTGACGATCTGCTCTGTGGTTTCTCAGCACTGCAAGGGCAGCCTGTGCTGCCCAAACCCAGAGGAAACCTCCTGTCTGTGGTGGCATGGGGGCCGCCGAGCAGCCGGCCCGAGAGAGCCACCCTTGCTTCGTGCTGTTCCCAGAGGCCCCCGGCTCTGCCGGCCTCCTGCCCTCAAGACCAGCCATGAGTGGAAAGCGCAGCCTCACACATTGTCCTACCAGTCTGCGGGGGGGGGGGGCAACGTCTCGCTGCCCCCTCCGGTCGCAGTGGGGGCCTGGGGGAAGCTGCTCATGTGTATGATCGGGAGTGGGGAGGATCAGCTGGGCCCCAGTGCCCTGCTGGGGCAGCACCACTCGGCTGATTGCCTCACGTGCCCCCTTTCTTGCCCATGTTTGTCAGAAAGGCATCCCCCGTGGGGTGCCTGTGAAGCAAGGGGGGGAGGAAGGAAGTTCTAAACTCTTTTGGAAAGCAGTTCCCCCCGCCTATCAAAAGGAATGGGGATGGTTAAAAAAGTAGAAGAAATGTTTGGCTCGGCATTAATTGAAAGTCAGCATGACCTGGCCCTGAAGACTTCACATTTATACCGAGAGGGTGCTGAGGCAACATTTGGGGGTGGGGTGGCTAGAACTAACATGTTAGCCCAGACATATGCGTATGGATCCCCATCTTGGCCTCATTTCAGGGTGATACCTAGAAGAGGGCCTTGGATGATGACTTTAGGATCCAGGTAGGTACATTTGGGAGGAGATTGTCCTTAATGTATCCTGGCCTCAAGCCATTGAGGATTTTCATGGTTAAAACCACTACTGGGCCAAGCTTAATGCTTCAGTACCGGCATATAACAGCCCAAAACATCTGGCGATCAGGATGCCTGAGATGATACCTTCTCCCTTACCAACTGCTGGATCACTGAGCTCAGCAGATGACTCGCTCCTGGTATTTCTGCACGGGTTTCTGGTCCAACTGGACTCCACCAGAAGACCATTTAGCGTGGCCACTCCTTTTCTTTGGAACTGCCTTTGGAAGACAGGTGAGCTTTGTGCGGCTTTTGGTGCCTCCTGAAAGCACTTTGCTTTCAGGAAACCTTCCTGATCCAACCAGTCACACTTTCTTTGCTGTGATTTTACAGATCTTGCCTTTAACCCACTGTTTTATTATTTTATTTGTTTTGTCATTTATTGTTCTCCACTTCCAAATTGCCATACAGGTCAATATAAGCATCCGGTAAATGGATAAAGCAGTAAAAGCGGTACTCAGAATTGCCCCAGAAATGAACTGACTGTCAGGAAACAATTGTAGCAGCCACGGACAGTTAACAGATTGGGCGAGAGTCTGGACCGCATGCACTCTGCTCTCCTTGTGCCTCTTCTCACACTCTGTGAGCACTAACCTCAATTTGGAAAGGGAACTGTATGCTGAAGACAACCAAATTTCACACGATGCATGGAAATAAACCCCGAGGAGCGTTTGGTGGAAAGAACCTGTGCTATAACTGCTGCCTGCTGTTTATTGATAAAGGAATGGAGAAATGCTAGTCCATTTCACTATGCTTCGGTACTGATACAGTGTAAGGCTGAACCTGTTTCTTTAGAAGATGGTGTTAAATTGCATCCGTAGCATTTAAGGTGAAGAGAAGATTCAAAATGTCTTTCCTAATTTTATCTTATTCCCTTATAACCAAAAATGCATCTGAGGAAATGAACAAACAAACAGCAAGAACAGATCTAGTGTGCTGTTTTGATTTACAGATATTTTGAGGTTCATTACATACTCCTCGGGGTTTTTCCTGAAAATATGGTCTTGTTTTAATAGAGCAACATTTTGGGTGGAATTGGCCACAAAGTTCTTACAGTATATCTATTGTGCAGAAACAGTGGAACATTTGAAACCTGTTTGTAGAAAAGTAAGTTAAACAACAAAAACAACAACAACAAAAATTAAAGTGCACATGTACTTGAATACCTTTGATGCAAACTGCAAATTGGGTTTGGGAAAGACAGGAGAGCCCTCCGAGCCCCTGCTTCTCCCCTATTAAGATTTTTCACTTGCAACTTGGCCTCTTTTAAACTCCCATCTCGTGAATACTCGCTTCTAATCTGATACCTCAGTGTACATATCTAAACATGATCAGTGACAGTTTTAGCTGCAGGGTGAGGCTTTCTCTGACAAGGGCAGTGAGCTCTGATTGGAGGCCATTCATTGCGAGTGACTTCAGCTGTCTCTTTGGCTGACACCTGGCAACTTGAGGAATGAGGGATGACGAAAGCTCTTTGGACAGCAAACTCCTCCTGACAAGAGTGTGACAGCTCCTTCCACAGCCGACCTCTGATATGCCTTGCGAGGGGCCCACACAGTGGCTAATTTAAGTCGGAGTAGCGTTGTGCAAGGCACTGCGGCGCAAAGCAGTTCTCACAGATTTGGGGCTCCTCTGTGAGAAATGGCGGAGGGGGGATCCCTTGATGGGGCTGTTACGGGTCAGGTGCATTCCCATGTTTATTTAAAGAGGAGAAAATTGAACACGAGCAATCCTGGGCCTCATTATGACTCAGTATGTAGCTGACTGCAGTGTATTTGGTTTATTCAAAGTAGTCTTTTTCCCAAGGTCCAGCAAGTGTAGTCACAGCTTCCTTGGACTCCGGTTTAACTGGTGAGGGCTGGATGGACAGGCGGACATGTCTCAGAAGCAGCCTGGGAGGTGGTGTCCAGGTTGGGCCACTATGTCCCTCCTCTATTTAAAGGGGGAGGAAAATTCTAGAGACAAATGACCAGACGGCATGTGCCAGATACACATGTTTCATGGTAGCCTAATCACTTTTTTTTGCCCTTTTTAAAGCAAAGCTATACCAGGGGTTTTGGTCTTGTTCCCAGATAGTAAACTTAGGGAGGATGGGAAAAGATGAATATAGAAAAAATGTAAGTGTGGCAATTTCTTGGGCCCATGGATATTTTTATTTGGATAGATTAATATATATTTTTCAGCTGATGATGTGGAATAGCTGTTCACTTACTGATGGCTGTCCCTGTGGCAATAAACTAGATGGAAGAGGGCCACTGTTCCAGCAACTGATGACTGGTGTGTGAAGGGTTTGGGAAGTGACCTCAGTGGTGAATTTAAGATGACTGCAATCCAAGAGGGACAATCTGTAAATAATTTCTCTATGGAAAAATGGGATCATTTTTAAAATTGGAATGATAACAGGATTCAGTATCATTTTATTTAATGTTAGGGGGCATTGAAATGGCATGAGTCTGATTATGAATAATCTTTGTGACCATTTGTGTAACAAATCAGTGTAAGAGTAAATGTTTTAATTAGTTTACTGGCTAGAAGATTCCTGTGTAACAGCAAAATTAATAATAATAATAATAATAATAATAATAATAATAATAATAATACCACATCAGCAATTGCTAAGCTGATTTGGGAGGGGTGATGGTGAATAAAGTCATTGCTGGGGGAATGGAATGTGAATCCATTTCCTCCTTGTTTCGCTGCTGTTCCAACTCAGGCCGCACGCCCCTCGGCCCCTCAGCCATGGGTGGGAAGCTCCCGCTGGATAACAGGCACATCATGGGGAACATTTCAAGTGCTGCTCACCCACCTCCCTCTCTGCTGGAATCGCTCTGGCACAGAGCCACCCTTTGTGGCTTTGCAGTGCAACGTGTTCTGTGGCCTTTAAGCACTTGGTTAAACATTTCTTCCTGCATATTCCACTGGCATTTGTGAACATGAGTGAAGTTTTCATGCATCTTCACTTATTATTGCCTAAAAGGGCAACTCTGGTGATTTAAATCGTTCTTATATCTCAGTGTGAAGATATTGAGTCATTCGGAATCCTTACCTGACTTCCTGACGCTCGCAGGTTTGAACCAAAGCACTGCTGTGCAGCCACCGCAGAATGCTGGCATAGTCCTGTGGCAGATAGGAGATGGAGCAGTCCCATGGCAGCTGAACCATCTTCCAGCTTCAGATTTTGGTTTGGTTGTGAAGACTGGCTTGCTGGAAGATCTGATCAGAGACTGAGAGAGGCTGAGACTGAGATGAGGAAATGCCAAACTTGTGGGTACAAAAGTTGTTATATTTTAAATGTTTGCATTTCACAAATTAATGTCTTTAATGCAAAAAGGGTATAATGCAATAACCTATCATAAATGTTCTTTTTTCTAGGTTTTTTTTCCTGTGCAGAATCAGTTAGTATTGTGGAAAAAATAGTTCTCTTGCAATGCTGTGGTTAATGCGAAATAGAGTAAACAAACTTGTCCTGGACTGAACAGTCATAATTCTTGACCTGCCTCAGCATGTTGAAATCTGACAGCGAATGCAAAACTGAGGTCAAATGCCCCTATCCCTGTGATAGGTCCTGCTTGCTTAATTTAATTTATTTATTAAACTTATATGCTGCTTTTTTCTGTTAAAGAATTCAAAGCAGCTTTCATTATTTTCCTCCCCCTGCTCTCAGTCTTATCCCTACAACAACAACCCTGTGAGGTAGGCTGGAGCGAGAGTCTGCCCCTGGGCCAAAGGCACCCAGCTGGCTCCATGGCTGGGTGGGGACTCGAACCCGGATCGCCTGAGTCCCAGTCCCATGCTCTTAACCACTACGCCACACTGGCTCTTATGGTTATGTGACTGAAATAGTTGGACCAGATGCAGCACAGACTGCTGTACATTTCCCTCATTTGGCCTTTTCAGTTGGCCGTTCAGTGATTTAATCATCTTTCTGAGCCATGCAATTCTGAAAGCAATATAAGAGAAAGCTGTGAGCAGATAAGGCAGGGAATGTCAGGCAAAAATAACTGATATTACAGCCAAACCCAACATTTGCAATAAAGTTGACTGATCAGGAGGTGTTGGGCTCAAAACCTAACCTGTGCCATGAACCTGCTAAGTGATCTTAGCTAGCTCCTTCTCTCAGCCTCGCTCCTTCTGTCTGTAACATGGGGGTAACAGGACATGGAACACTGTGGACTGGAGAGTGACATACAAATGTCTATTATCATCCTTCTTCTTTATAATAGTAGCAGCAATAACTAAAATAGTGTGGATCAGCAGCACCTGAGCACACCGAGGTTCTCCAAATTCCATCTAGAAGCACGTGCTGACTGAGATCAACATGTGAATGTGAGCTTTGTGTTGGTGCATGACAATATGTGCATATATTCTAATTGTATGCATTAACTCTGCTTATTTTTGAAATGCATGACAATCTCCCATTGATTAAAATACATTGTGTACTATCTTTCCCCTCAATACTTTTCTCTTTCAGATCTTTCAAACGTGTGCATGGGATACATTTTTGGGGATCCACAAATAACATTCTAAGCCTGGAAATGTATGACACGCACCACAGATTGCCTGGGAATTCGTGCTCAGTGAGGAAAGGGTTAACTGGGTAAAATCTTCCCCAAAATGAGCTGATATGAAGGTCTTCTAATTTCCTTATAACAATAGTAAAACATGGCAAAATAATGGTGGTCCAATTTGCCTTCAGCCCCAGCAGCTCCCAACCCTGCTGCATTTCTGCATCGGACAACCATCCTGCCCATTCTCACAGGAGCAGCTGTCTGTCCCCTTCCCTGATTGCTCTGTGCAGCCGAATTTTTCACTATGAAAATCTTTTCATTATGAAAGGCCATGAGACAAGGAGGAGCTGTCACAGGTCTCTGTTTTTGGTGCAGCTTTTGTTGCAACGGATGAATGCAACTGCTCTTCTGGTGCAGGTCAACTTTGTTTCCTGAGGTGCAAACCAAGCCCAAACAGTAAAAGCAGCAGCTGTTGCAGCAGTTTTGGTTCTAGAGCTTATATTTTTCAGTGGCCTTGTTAGATAATTTGCCCAGAGGGCAAGTTTGGGTTGATTTTTATTCTCATCCTTCTACATGCTGATTATGTTCTGCAACGGAGCCAGGGAGACAGAACCTGCTTTTCCAAGAATAACTACCATGGCAGGGAAGTAAACATTGTGGAAGAGGAACAAGCCCTCCTGCTTTGCATGCTGCAGAATGGAGCAGATTACCTGAAAGGTAATTCCCAGAAGGTAATGGTCTGCGATTCTTTCTTTCCCCTTGGAAACCACTTTGGCCTCCTGCATCTTTTGGCTTTTGGATAACCTTATTCACTGCTATTAAAATGAAGCTTTCTTTTTATATTTTCGTAAAACTATAATTTCACTTTCTGCATTTGTCATTGGCATTTGAAGGTATGAAAGAGCATTCAGTTCCACCTACACGCTTTTATAATCTTTCCAAAAAAACAAACCGAAACAAGTTTGAGGCTCAGGTATCTTCAATGTTGCAGACACTTCTTTTAAAATGAAACAGATCTATTCTTGCAGTTCTAAGATAAGAAAGGGAGAATGAACTTGGTGCTGCACTCAGTTTGGTATGTATCTGGAAAGGAGCCTTCCCTGAACTGTGTTCAGTTGTACCTTAGCATATCTATCTGCTTAGTAAAATAAGAAAATGGAGCAAACCCTGGCAGCACCCAAGAAAAGCATCTGTTTTTTGGTAGGATTTAGTTTTCCTTTTTTTAAGCAGGAGAGCTTACAAATTCGCCTTGTCTAATTTCATTAATGTGAGCTCATGTCCATTCTGTGGCAGTTTAATAGTCATTATTTGTGGCTTCCATCAAATAAAGCTGTAGCCATAAATTCCATGTCATGTAAATGAAGTTATAAACATCAATCTGCATTAGCAAATAATATTTATGATTTTAATTAAATGAAACTCACTTGTTAATGGCAACAAAATGACTCGGGCTGATAAGAGTAATTCCTTGAAGTGTTCTTAATAGTGATTGTGTTACGGTAGCACGGTGTCAGTTCATAATGCCACCGCTAAATGGTGTGCGTGTGTAAGGCAAACATAGTGTACAATCTTGTCTTGCTTTGTCCCCTTTGCAATGAGGGGCGTCCATCTACCAGAAGAACACTGTCCTTCTCGTCCTTGGGAGCAACGGGGTTCACTCAAGATGAGTGGAGAATGAAAATGCTCGTGGGAATGTGAGGGACAGACGACTCTTGCCTGCTGGCTTTCTTGCCACTTTGTGGCAAAATAGGTACACTAAATGCAAGACGTCACAGCAGGAGCTCAGGCAATCCCTCTGAAGTCTGGGTTGATGCTGGTTTAACATCCCATCTCCCGACTGCCCAAGGAGGAACGATAGTTACTGTGGCTGCAAAATGTAATAATTTGGCTATTAGTTTAATTGGTTAAAAAGCAGGGTACAAATGGAAACAGTTACAAGCAGGTTAAGTGTTTGCTTGTTTATCTTTGATGTCATTTGCTCTTTGTAAGTCATCCTGAGACTTTTTTTTTAGTAATGGATGGCATAGAAAAACTTTAAATAAATAAATACATACTTACATACATACATATTTTCATTCTGGTGTGTTTTGTCATTGAAAGGAAACATATCAACAGAGGCTGTTTGAGCAATAAGCATTAGCATTTGATTGTGAAAATGTGAAGGTATCTTTTGTTTCCAACTCACGGGCTACCGTCAACCAACCAAACTTCATTGGTCAGTACCAACACGTAGCTACAGCGCGATGAGCGAGCCAGGTGTGCCAGAGGGAGATGCGCAAATGGCCACAGCATGGAAAGAGGAACCGTGAGCCGCACCTCTGGAAAGCATGTGCTGCATCATGTTGTTCAGGCAGATTTACCTCTTATTTCCCCATGTACGGCAGCCAGTGCTACAAAAGGGCAGCGGTAAGAATGCACAATGCAGCAGCTCCGTGACCTGGACAACTGTGCTTAGCGAGAGGAAAGAGGGAGAATTTGGCATCAGGCTGTGGAATTTTGGCATTTCCAGCAGCATCAGCACTGCAAGCTCACGGTGTGGGACCCTGGTAGGAAAGGATGTGCCCTGATCCCAAGGGCATGTGCTGCTACAGTGCATGAGCTGGTGATAGGTCTGGGCCTGGGACCTTGACCTGTGTCTGTGGAGGGCTGCTCTGGGCAGACCAGACAGCTCCGTGCAGGGCAACTTCGTATGTTACACCTCGGAAGCAGAAGCATTCCTTACGTCTCCAATGGAGCGATCTGACACAGCACAGCTGGATAACTACTCCTGCCTGAGGTTGGCTGCTCGCTGCTGTTGCCCCGCTTTGGCTCTGAGCGAAGACGCTTTCCAAACCGCAAGTGTTCGAGCACTCCAGTTTCAGGGCAGCGGGGATCAGGCAAAGGCAGGTGAGGTCAAGAGGGCAGCAAAGATCAAAACGCAGCTAGGCAGCCCGATACATGGCAAAGGCTAGATACTGCGACTAGCAGCAGCGCAAGGAGCAGGCATGTGGGACATCGACCACACGGCGTGGTCTAGGAGACAAGGGAGAAGACGCGAGAGCCAAAAGAACAGGGTTTGCGCCAACACGGGTTACGCGGCCACTGAAGGCGTTCAGCCCCGGGGCTGAGTCCCACCCGGGGGGACAGCCACTTTGTCTAGCCAGAGCGAGCCCTGATTATGAGGAGCCACTTTCTCCTAAAAGGTCCTTCTCAAAGGAGCCCCCCTGTCCTGCTGCTTGACCTGGGGCTGTGCTCAGCCTCCGCTGCAGGGGCAGAGTCCCCTTTTTCCGAAAGGGAGAGTTCTGCAGCCGTCTCCACCAAAGGCCTCCTCTTGGTTTGGTGGCCGCGGCTGGTGTAGGGTGCTTCTCATTTCTGGGAGCTCTGGTTCTTCTTCTGAGGAGGAGCATTCCTCCAGAGAGGCCATGGCAACTGCAGGCAACACCGAGCAACTGGCCTGGGGCCAAGGAGACCTGAATCCAAGGATTCCCTTGAGCCATGAAGCTGATTGGGTGAACTTGGTTCATTGCTGAGGGAATAAAAGAAAGGGAGGCAGAGAACTATGAACACTTGGAGGAAGAGTAGCCATAAAACCATGTCCAAAGCTACCTGAGATCTTGGTCTAATTCTAACCTCGCATCACAAATGAGTAAGAAACTGGCTTCATTTTAAAGTGTACCTTAGAATACATAATTCTAAACACCACAGCTGAGCACATTTATTTACAACATTGATTTAGAGTGAAAGTACTGGGCAGCTCTTTCATGGCCCAAATCCATTCCTTGGCAAACTGTATCCAGACTGAATAAGCTGGGAGGAAGGGAGGGGCAGTTTGGAAGGATGGACATTCCTTGGACATTTCTTGAATTTGAAAGAATCAGATTTTTATCATAATCTCAAATTTCTCTTGCCTATTTCCCAAAGTTGAGAATACTTCCATGGAGTCAAAGAAAGTTCAGGCACATTCCTCATATTAATTTGGTTACAAAAGAAAGATAACCATATGAAAAGAGAAATGAGGAAAATGAGGCATCCATTCAGAAACCTACATCTTGGACTGGATAAGTTTAGGTTTTTGATTTTAAAAAGTATGATGAACTTGTTTCTGCATTCCTTGATTCAGAGGCAAACCTTGTGTAAACAGCTGTTGGAACCTGATGTAGTACATAAAAGAAGTCACAACAAGTCACCCTTCTAAGTTTTTCTAGGAAAATTCTGTTTTGTCACTTGTTCAATGAGATTTAAAGAATACACTTCTCACAGTGGGCCAGAACTCGTTACCCTCCAGAGAGCTTTACCTGTGTTGGAGCTACAATTCTCGTGTGCCTCCTCTTTCCCCCTCTTCGTCTTTCCTCCCTGCTTGATCCTCCGGAATTACCCGCAGGAGCCCTGAGGGAGAGAAGGGCAAGTAGCAAAGAATGGGCCATTCTGGCCACTCTGATTTGCTTCCTTGCCCCGCTGTTCCTTGTGAGCAATCCGGCTCTCCCAGGACCGGCCCGAATGCTGGGGGGGGGGAATTGGGGGGGGATGAGAAGAGAGGGGCTCCCCAGTGTGAGGCACCCCACAGCTCGGCTGTGGCACGTGGCAATCAGTCGCCTGCATGTCGTTGTGTTGCTCAGCTGCACCGCACTGTGGCTGGACAGGGCAACGACACTGGTGCCCCTTCCCTGCTGCTCCGCGGTGGTGCAGGGGAGAGGGAGGGGCAGAAAGGGCTTGGACTCCCTGGAAGTCCCAGGGAGTCCCCGAAATCTCTATGGAACGCTCCCCACGGGCGGCACAGGCCTGCAGTCCCCCCTCGGGAGGTGGGAGGCCTGCGGGAAGGCGGCAGGGGACAGGCACGAGGGCTGCCTGCCTTCACGCCCTCCAGCCACGGCTGGGAAGTGGGGAGACACACGGAGCAGGCAACGGAGGAGGGATGCCCCCTGCCCTGTCTCCCCTTTCCCACAGGGAGGGGGGAGGGGTGACACGGCTCATGCCCACCCATTGCGGTGCCGGGGGTGGCAGGTGGGATCCAGCCCCCTGGCCTGGCCTCTTTGCAGCAAAGCAGGCCCAGGTGCTGCTGCTGCTTCTCTCCAGCCCACAGCTGTCCCTGGGGAGGGGGTGCCAGAGCACCCCACAGCTGTCCCCAGGCTTCTGCTGTGGCCAGAAGGAGAGCAGGATCCACTGCCAGCCAGAGCCTGGGGGAAGCTGCGGCAGCAAATGCCCCTTGGCCGGACATGTTTTGTTTCTCGCTTGGTTTGACTGCAGCTTAGTGCGTTGTCTGAGTTCAGATGACGTTTTAAGCCATGGTGGGTTAATTAAAAACCCGCAATGAGCCATGAACAGCAGGGTGGCTTATCAGTCACTCTGTGGGGACTGTGCTAGGTTCAGATAACACATTGGCCTGTTGTTATAAGTCATAGCGGGTTATTGTATCATCTGAACCCAGTCAATATTGTTTCAAACCTGCTACAGATGGTCACTGCAGATAAATATTTATTTAGCCTAATGCTGGGAGCAACAGATGGCAAAAGAAGAAGGGGACGGCAGAGGATGAGGTGGCTGGATGGAGTCACTGAAGCAGTTGGTGTGAGCCTGGGTGGACTCCAATGGATGGTGGACAGGAAGGCCTGGAGGAATGTTGTCCATGGGGTCGCGATGGGTCGGACACAACTTCGCAACTAACAACAACAACAACAACGGTATTGTTATTTATTTTATCCACATTTTATATATATTTATATGGCACTGTGAGTTGCCCAGAGAGCCTTAAGTTATGGGGTGGCATACAAATGCGATAAACCAAGAAGCAAGAAAATAAAAAATAACCTTTTGCTACCCAGGGCTGCTGAACATGCCAGAATATCTCCCTCGCACCCTCTCTCCCTCCCTTACAAGTGTGTGTGTATCAGTGTAGAGGCAACAGTTCACACTTACTGGTCAGTGCTAAGGTTGTACAGGTCCAGCAGGAAATATTGGAAGGCTTTGTATCACTCCTAGTTTTATTTTGGTCTATTTTACCATGGTAAATGTCACTTGCTAGTAAATGTGAATGAGGATGACATTGGGAAGGTACTTACTTAAGCACCGGTTGGATTTGACAGGTAGTGGTCAATGACAGAATTGTCTAAAACTTTCCTGCGAGTTTATTAAAATCTTAAAAACTCACTGACAAGTGATAGCATTGACCAAAATCCTAACATTTACTGTAGCATATGTGCATCTGCCCCTCCAACAATAATGTTAATTGCCATTAAAATAAGAAAATTTAAGTGAGCAGCTGGAATTTACATTCGGAAAATGGTGGCTCAGAGAAGGCTCTGGAAAGCTCTGGTTGCTACCAGGTGTCTTGCTGTGGCATTTGGCACCATTCAAATGTGTTCGTTCAAGTTCTGGAGAGCACTGCAGTAGCACCGCTTGGGTGGCCCAGGCGCATACCTGCTGCCCCTCTAATGCCACCACCTGAGCAGAGGTTTCGCCCTACTTCACAGGAGGGGCACCCTTGTGAGGGGCCAGTGGCGTATCCCAGCAGTCTTAGCAGCAGGTAAGGTGTAACTCAGCACTCTCCAGGTGCTCTTCCTGCAGCGCTGAATGTAGGTGTGAGGGATTAGGTGGACTGTTGTCACGTCCAGCACCCTGTGCGTGTGAGCGATGATGGCCTGAGCAGAAGCCCCTCCCCTAGCCACGAAGAGTCTGCAGGTAAGTAAGAGCTCCAACTGGCTACGGTCCGGCTGATGGAGCAGTTACGACCACAGGGGTGGATCTTGTGCTCATTGTCCTCACCAGCTATTGTGTGATGAAGTGGCTGCAGACCATGCGTTACAAAAATACCACAGGTGGCCTTGGATTCAGCAAATGTTGCCCTGTAGCTCTTGTATTCCACATAAATAACGTTTAGTGTTGGTCGTATTACCATGGAGTTAATAAATAATATGCTCCAGTGACCAGAGTAACTCTGCTTTTAGCCACACCAAAAGGCGGAGTAGCTTTCCCTGCCCCACTAGACTTTTACGAGGTTGGCACTTGGCCCCTGTAGTCAAGCTTACATGGGACAGGAAACGAAGGCGCCTGGCTCTATGAACAAGCCCTGCACCCTCTTTCCTCCTCTCTGGCATGGTGGAGGAGGAGACTTAAAGCATCTAGTTCCAGTTTTAAATGAACCACAGTTTCTGTGATGTCAGAACTCTGATCAAAGCAGGATTACAGATCCTGATTTATCATGCAACCAAAGATTAATGAAGTTCCCTGTTTAAGACTGGGATCTCACACTTCCGATGTCTACCTTTGGTGCACAAATGGAGAGGAGGAGAGGATGGAGGGTGTGAGCCTGCAGCTTGCAGCTGTATGTATAGCAACAAAGCAAACTTGCCACAAGTCTGAGGCTTGCAAAGCTTATTTTCATAGTAAGAACCCATGGTCTCTGTTACAGCAAAAACAGACCCAAAATGTAGCATATCCTGCAAACAGTCTCAGTCTGGGTCAAGCCAACCAGGTCAGGGCTGTCTGGGTGATCTGGCAGCCTATTCCAGGATCTCAGGACTTATTCTAATGGGTGTTGCCAGGGACTGGGCTGGAAACATTTCACAGGTGAAGGGTGCCTTTTGCTCCCGGGCTCCGGCTCCCAGGCAGGCAAGGGGGCAATGACTGAAGCAAACAGATTCAGTCGTTACTCCTAAATAACTGAGCAGCATTAGCAAGCCTGCATGAGTTTCCGTGGGACCATTCCTACTAATGCTTGGCTTCTTTTGGCCACCTTTTCCACTAATGGGAGATTCTGGACTAGCTCCTTGGTGCAAAACAAAGACCCTTTTTTGGATGGGGTTTGGATGTATGAATTGCCTTGGGCTCAGGAAAGCCAGTTCAGCCTCTGACTGTATACCTATTAGCCTAATTAAAAGCCTGCTGGTCTCAATTGCATCTAATTTTCAAGTGTGCCACTGTGGAATTACTCTAAGTGAGGATTCAAAGGCCAAATCATTCTTATCCAGATAAACGGGATTTTCTGGTAATGTGGTCCTGACCTTTTTATAGTGACAACCTGACACTAATTTTGAAGGATCGCGTATTCACGTCATATGCCTGTCATTGTGAGGCATATAATGTGATTGGAAGTCAGTCTGAGCGTTCCAGGATTGCCGTTACCGTTTATAACATGCTGTTACAAATGTAAGGGATCTCTCTCTCTCTTTCCAGCAGACACACACACACACACACACACACACACACACACACTTCCCCCTCACCAGCTTGACAGTTTTTCAAACATGTTCACTGTCAGCTCCAGAAAGCTGTCAACAACTGCCATCAAGTGAAAATTGCAGAAGCCGGTTTGAGCACTGTGAAGAGTGACATTCACGACACAAGGATAAAATTCCTCAGAAATGGAGGGTGAAAACTTTTGAAAGGCACTATAACCCTTCCAAGTCGAAATGAACAGTCAGATATCCAGGGTGGGAGGTCCAAACTCCCCATATCTGATATCTATTTCTCCCTCCCTGCAGCTGTTCAAATTGAGGTATATAAGAAAGAACAGAACAAAGAACAGGAGAAGATGTTGTGAATGAGTGAAATTGTGGTGCTTGCTGTTCAGAGTGTTTGAAACATTGGTTTTCTGCCTGACTAGTGCTTATTTAGATATTGCATTTGTTTCAATTATATTTCATTCATCCAAGAGACGAAGAAGTATGCATGATTATTCTCCCCTCCATTTTCTCTGTGCAGCAATCCTACGAGGCACTTTGCAAAAGAATTCACTCCCCCTTGAATTTCCCACATTTCATTGTGTTGCACCCTTGAGGTGAGTTGGAAATGTTTCCAGCCTTCCCAGTGTTGTGCATCCTGTGTGCATCAAGGGGCGACAAAACCAATTAAATCGATGTCGATTTCAGGCTGAAACTCAACAAGCGCCTTGCACCAGATGTGAGTGCTGGTCTGGGGACCGAGGAGTCTGGCCTTCTAATCCTCACTCAGCCATGAAGTTCACTGAGTCACTCATTCTCAGCCCAGCCTACCTGACAGGGTTGTTGTTGCGAGGATCATATGCAGTGGAGGGGGACTGTGTAAGCTACCCATGTGAGCTGCCGTCTGCAACTGGGCCCTGGCGCCTGGCTTCCCCTCCTGCTTGGGCACATGAGTGACCTCCCCGCACTCGCTGCACCCAGCTGATTCTCCCCCGGTGCATGTGGTGGGGAGCCGAGCACTGCTGCCACCGACGGGATGCCGCTGCCCAGCGGCCTCTGCTCTCCTTTCGCATGGCGCTGAATCAGGCACCCTGTTCCTGCTCTAGCGCCCCGCCGGAGAGTGCCCAGCAGCGCCCGCCTCCCCTCGGCTGCTCTTAGGGCGCAGGGCATGGCTTTGCCACGGGGGCCGCCTGGCGGCTGCGGGGGACCGAGCCCAGCTGTTGCGGAGAGGGCAGCGCCTGGCTGCAGAGCCTCCCAGGAGACCACCTGGACGACCGAGTGGGATGGAGATGACAGAGGCTTACGAAGGCCAGCAAGGTGTGGTGACCCTGCAGCACTGCTGGCCGTGACGGGGGGACCTAGCCGTTCCAGAGGCCTGTGTGTAGGCATCCATTCTATTAAAAATTTCATGAAAATCCTCATCTCCTTCTGACTCTAAAAAGTCTTGAGATAGCTGGGCACCCATCTCCAAGATCCGCGTGCCTGGCAGGATCATGCGATGTGGGCCGTTCCTCTTCAGGGAGGAGGTGAGGGGTCACATGCCTCAAGGGCCTCTCATCCTGGACACAGAAGCCACACAGGATCTACATGACACTGGTGCTCGGAGAGGAAGGCCGAGGTCTCTTCTGGCTGGTGCCAGAGCGCAGGGAACGGAAGAATCAGCTCAAGCTGCGACAACCGAGATTCACGCTGGGCATCGGGAAAAGCTTCCTCACTGCCAGAGCAACACGACAGTGGGACCAGCTGCCTGGAGGGGTGGGGGGCTCTCCCACACTGGAGACATTCAAGAAGAAACTGGGCAGCCCTCTGAGTGGGATGGTGTAACTTGGTGTCCTGCAGCAGCAGGGGCTGGACCTGATGGCCTTCATGGCCCCTTCCAACTCTACTATTCTATGATTCTAGTGGTGCAAGATGCTTGTCATGTTGCATAGAAACCCAGACATACATCGGAAACTGTTTTTTTAGCAGATACTTATTCATGTGGGCCACCAGTGACTAGTGCTGCAAAAATTCCCTCCCTTTTTTCAATGATTCTCATCCTTGATGATAATTTTTTCCAACTGCTTTGGAAAAGAATTCAGAGTAGATGCACATGTGGGAGAAAGTCCCGCGAGGTGGGTGTCTTATCCTTGCTATTATCTTAGCTATAGGAGACCCGGGCATGTCTTCCATTGTGCAATGTTTGTGCAGTGGTCCTGCAGCCCCCTCTCTTTCTAGCATGTCAGTGAAAGCCCAGGGGAATGCAGAATGAGGTAGTTTCTCCCACAGGGCATTTTAAGGTGAGGAAATGCAGGTAGCTTGAGAGGCTGCGTTGCAATGGAGAGATGCATAATAGAAAGAAAACATACACACTTGGTGACCTGCTGGCTGGTGCCGTTTCCCCCCCACTGTGTTTGAGGTGACCTGTTCCTCCACCGCCATGTACACGGGGGCTTGAATGACAGGTGGCAGGGAACACGGGGAGCATGCAAAAAGGGGGCCAGTAGCTGCCATTGTCGCTGCAGCAACTGGCCACCAAAGCCCTCGGGAAAAGAAAGAAGGCACGCTGCAACCACTGCTGATGGTGAACACCACCCTGAGAAACATCTTGAGCATTTCTCCTGCCCCTGGAGAAATCTGGCAAGAATGACTCCCAGATTTCTCTCCCCACAAATAGGGTGGATAATTTTGACAGGCTGTTTGTGCACATCTCTTCCACTGACTCCTCTAATTGTTTCCCCAGCATTCAACAGCCCTGGCATGCCCCAACATTGCTTTCGAGATACAGCGGATTATTGGCCCAGTTTCAGAACGGATGATCTCTGAGGTGGCCCTGGACACGTGGAAAGTGCCGTGGAAGCTGGCGTTGCCCTGTGCATCCACGCACAGCATGGGGATCCACACCGCCTCCTCCTGAGGCGGGATCCAGCACCTCACCCTGCACCTGTGCTGTGACCTCCGTGGCTACCAGGAAAGTAGTCAAGGTGCTTTTCCCTAGCTGAGGCCAGCAGATCTCATCAGCAGCACCTGGTGATAGAGGGATGAGGCCCCAGCATGAAGAGCAGTGGTGTTCAGTGCTGGTCCGTGGGAGATTTCCTGCCAGTCCATGGGGGGGGGGCATCCTGCTCGCTGCAGTCAGGCACAGGGGCTGGCTGTGCTCCACCGCCTCTTCCTCCATTGGCACCATGTTTGCGGGGGCTCTGCCGGCGCTACCAGGGGGGACAGGAAAGGGAGAGGTGGCTTGGTGGGGGCCAGCTGGGAGCCCCCTGCACCAATTTTTATTTATTTATTTAATTAATTTTGGATTTATATCCTGCCTTTTTCTTAAAAAGGCAGCTTACATCATTCTCCTCTATTGGCATATTTTGTTGCTCAGTTTCTAGTTGTTTTGGAGAATTTTCATCTTTTTGGTATTGTGCTTGGAAACTAGTACTCTGAATACTGTATTATGTGCATGGTGCTTCTTGCTTCTGCCTAGGTGAGGAAAGCTTGAAAACCACTGATGTAGAACACTCCACCCCCCCCCCCGGGAAGATGCTCTGCTGCCCCCCCACTGCAAGGCTGCATGGGGATGCCAGGCAGCCAGGCCAGAAGTCCCTTTGTCTGCATGAGAGCTTGCTCCTTGCTGGAACGAACCTCCATGATGGGACTGAGCACAGCAGCAGGCAAGTCTGGGTACGTGTTGGCAGCCCCCATATCCAGCTCTTCCTTCCTTCCTTCCTTCCTTCCTTCCTTCCTTCCTTCCTTCCTTCCTTTTCAGCTTTGAATATGCTGCTGCACCTGGAGAGCCTCCCAAGCTGGAGGAAGCAGGGGGAGATGTGGGGAAGTGTGGTGTGGGGGCAGCGAGGAATGCAGGATTTCCCCCAGTGCTCTGAAATGTAGGGGCAAAGGCAGCTTGCAGGCAGGATGGATGTTGAGAAATGGCTGACTGCCCCCCCCCCCGCCACTCCCCTGTCCAGATTGGCCCCGTGCAATGTGCAGGCAGGTGTTACACAGTGAGCAAGAGACATCTCGAGGTGTCGGGGGGGGGGGGTTGCCACCTGGAGCAAGGAGACCCCCTGCTGGGAGCAGCTTGTGCTCGGCACACCAAGACGGCCGTCCTCCCTGCCTCAGAGTGCTGAAGGAGGTGTGCTGGAGCATTCCAGATCAGGGGAGAAAGAGCAAAGAGCGAACACCCTAGTTGGTTAAAGTAGTCATGGAACAACTACCTCCCCAGATAGCTCCTGCCAGAACCTTGAGGCTCATCTACCTCTTCTCCCCTCCCCGCCAGCTTCTGCCTTTGGGTTCTTCGCCGATCTCATGGGAGGAAGGCGTAGTGCTCCTCCTCCTCCCATCGACTTTCCAGCTCCTGGTCCTCTGCTTTTTCTTGCAGCAGCTTCCTTCTCAATCCTGACTAGCCTCTTGCTGCAAGAATAATTTATTCCAGGGCCGTGTGTGAATTTGAGGAGGAGGAGAGTTTGGACAGGCATGTCCTAAGCACGTTTAAGCCCAGAGTCTGCAGCGCACTCATTCAGAGCCTTGTCCTTGTCCCATCATTCCAGTATTGTTGGCATTGATTGGCAGCTGCTCTTTGGAATTTCCAGCATGAGTTTTCCCTGCCCTACCTGGACAATGCTGGGGATCAAACTTGGGACCTTGTGTATGAATAATAATAATAATAATAATAATAATAATAATAATAATAATAATAATAAACCACTGTAATAAGCCATCCCTTTTATTTCAGTGGAACTTAATTCCGAGAAAGTACATTTTGGATTGTAGGTTCAGACGTCAATGTGTTTATTGATTTTTCTTTTTCCCCCTTCACAGCCCAAGAACCATTTCAGGCACATCAACAAAGGAACGTTTATCTATCAAGAAAATGAATGCCCCTTGCTCTTCAGCATACAATAACATTAAGTGTTTTTGACTTTCTGAATAATATATTGCATCTTTTTATTACCCTGGAAAGTAAAATTTAGATGTTTCCAAAGAACAAAGTATGAAATTAGCATTTTAATATAGTGATGCATTTTTCCCAGGGCTTTACAGAACATTTCCTTATGTAATTAAACCTATCCTCATCCTTATACTAAATTTGAGGCAGAAGGAGGAAAAATAATAGTTCAGATTCATGCTTGACTCACATTCAGGTTTTCTTTTCCCCCTAGTGTTCCACAGGGTAATGTTGAGATCCTACTGCTTCTTTTAACATTCAGAAAGAACAGGCTCCAGCTATATTTGAGACTGCTCCTAAAACGGAGTGGAACTGGCTGCTTTGGGAACCATGGCTTGCGTAGCCTGTGATCAAACCTTTGCTGAGCTGTCCATTTCAGTACAGAACTTTCTCCTTCCCTTCATCCATCTTCATCTTAGAAAGAACCTTCTTACAATGCTTGTAAGACATTCAATGTAACTCTGAAATGCAACTCTGGTTTATAGGGCATATAGGTGACTTGGAGTAGGTCATTTTTGGCCATATCCATTCATTTATTTATTTAAAACTTTTATATCCCTCTAGTATGGGAGAGCCCACCATCTCTCTAGGCCATTGGTTCCATTTGTGTACTGCCCCAAGAGTCAGGAAGCTCTTCCTGATGTTTAGTCGGAACCTCTAAACCCTTCCCAGCTTCTCTGCTTCTTTCTAAAACTGTGGTGCCCAGAACCAAAGGCAGCCCTCCAGACGAGGACTAACCAGTGCTGAGCAGAGGGGAGCTAGTACTTCACATGCATATGATTTTTCCATTAATGTAACACAAAATATCATTTGAGCTTTTTGCAGCCACCTCACATGTTCCCTCAAATTCAGCTTGGGATCTACAACTGCTCCAAGGTCCTTCTCACATGCAGTATTGTTGAGCTAAGTATCTCCCATCTTGTGATGTGTTTGGTTTCCTTTTCCTGGGTACAGAATTTGGCATTGTTGCTATTAAATTTCATTCTGTTGTTTGCAGCCCTGCACTCCTATCAAGATCACACTGAATTTTGTTTCTGTCTTCCAGGATATTCGCTTTCCCACCCAATTTTGTCTCATCTGAAAACTTGGTAAGGGTTTCCTGCACTTTCTCCTCCAAAACAAAAACGTTGAAGAGCACTGGGCCCGGGACTGAATCCAGAAGTACCCCCCTTGTTACATCTCCCCAGTCTGAGAACTGTAGTCTGATTCTATAGCCAAATATGGATCCCCTGATGGTTGTTCCATCTAGCCTACTTTTAGCTAGCTTGCTAATCAGGATATCATGTGAAACTTTATGAAAATATTTGGTGAAGTCAAGATATATTCTGTCTCCAGCATTCCCACATTGGGGAACGGGGGTTACCCAATCAAAACATGAAATCAGATTGATCTGGCAGACTTTGTTCTTGAGAAATCCAAGCTGACTTCAAACACTCCCTGCATGGTTTTCCAGGTGTTTGCAGACTGACTGCTTTATAATCTGCTCTAGAATTTTCCCAGGGATTGATGTCAGACTGACTGGGGATCCCTTCTTGAAGACGGGGACAACGTTAAGCCTTCTCCAGTCATCAGGCACTTCTCCTGCCCTCCATGATTTCTCAGAGATAATAGGCAGTACTTTGCAAGAGTTCTTCTGCTAGGTCCTGTACTACTCCAGGCTGCAGTTCATCAGGCCTTGCAGATTTGAATTTATTCTGCCTAATTAGGTGATCCTTGACCATTTGCCTGTCAATCTCACACTGCCATCTTGCTCCCTCAGCGTGTACTTTCCCTTCTCCAAGAAGGTCACAGATCCTCTTTTAGGAGAACATGGAGCCAAAGTAAGAGTTGAGCACATCTGCCCTTTCTTTGTCATCTGTTAGCATTTTGCAATCCACTTTGAGCAGCTGAACCTCCAGTTCCTTCCTTTGTCTTTGGACATATCTGAAGAAGGCTTTTTTGTTGCTTCTAGCATCCCTCACTAACCTCAGTTCATTCCTAAAGCACTAACCTGCTTTAGCTTAGCGTCCTGCAATAGCTGGGGTTGGACTTGATGGCCTTCTGTCCCCTTCTAACTCAACTATTCTATGATTCTGTGATTCCTGACACCATCCCTGCAATTCCGTGCTACCTGCCTGTTCTGTTCTTTTGTAACTTGGCCTTCCTTCCACCTCCTATAGGTCAGCCAGTGACTCTTATCCTAACATATTTCACAGGGTGGTTGTGAGAAGAAATGGAGGAGGATTATCTAAGCTGCCTTAACTTCCATGCTGGAAAACAGTTGGATACAACAGCAACAACTAATCCTAACAATTGTAGCAAGAATACTGCACCAGCCTTGCTGAAGCTAAGTTAGAGCGACCATCTGGAAAGAAAGGCAGTATGTAAAAGTAATGAAAGGAGCCACAATCCCACCAAATGCCACTATTTTAAATTTGGATTGAAATCAGTGCTTAAGTTGACCAATTGAGTTTTAGATTTGGAACTTTTGTGGATATGCGCACAAGCTGCAATCAACCTTGCATGGAAGAGCGGTGAACAAGAGCGGTGTCCCATTTGTGGGCAAATGGGACAAAAGCAGCCAGGCTCTCAAGACCCAGGCAGTGGCTGGGTAAGTCAAACAGTGTTTTAAATACCAGAACGCCGAGCTTTTCAGGAAGAGATGACAGAAGCGTGTGTTGGGAGTGCCCTGGGACTTCCATAAGACATCAATGAATGCTGGGTCTGAATATATTCTCTTCTGTTCATTTTATTGACAGGCTGTTATAACCAAGCAGGAGAAAAACATGAAACCATAAACCATAGCAGCAAACTGAAATAAATTGCTGGCAGGCCACCAGGTCAAAAGTAGCTGTACAGTGCTCTGCTAATCCACTAATCCACTCTAATGTTCAGAACATCTTGGTGGGGCCAGGGAATGGCTCCCACAAGCAACCTATGTGCCAGGAACCTTGGTTAATCTTCCCCACATATGTGGCTTGGGCTGTACTCAGACACAGCCTTGATAGTCCCAAAGTTCTCATCAGAATTTCTTCCCAGGTTCTGAATTATGAGGCCTCATAGCAGAAGTCCCCCTCTGGGATACACACCTTAACATGGTGAGGGGTTCAAGAGTGTCAGAGAAGCTGGGAGCAATGCTGCCAGGAAGCCAGGCTGTCTTGCGAAGCTGGTCTCCTAGCGGGGTCACCCAAGGCTCACGACTCACAGAACAGGATCACCAGCAGAAATATGGTGTCAGAATATCACTTTGATAACATCTCTGAGGAATGTAAAGTCCGAGTAAAAAAGAGATTTGCATTACTCAACTTAATTGACTATGAGCCAGAAGAACCGGCGACTGAAACTAGAGACGTTGTTGGAGAAGAATGACAAGAGACCATTCCTGGAGAAAAAAGCCTGGATGGATGGCAGAAGAAACTTTAGGATATGATAATACTTATTTACTACATCAGAGGAAGGCTCTCTGTCTCTGTCTCTCTTTAATATAGGGGAGCATTCAAAACATGACCCTTCCACTTTCGCTCTGCAGTTATATAGTCCTTAATTCTACCATCTTTGTCTTCCCCATCATTCTGTGTAATGGGCAGAATTGTTATGCTTTGAAGCAGAAAATCAATTTTATCATTACAGCCTTGGAATATCTTTCCTCCCCAGTTAGAGTTCGACAGCTGGGAGTAGATGTCTTCTCTTTCCATTATCTGAGTATTGTTGTCATGATCCCAAACAGTGCTTATTCATTCTAAACTTTGCTTGAGGGCAAAGACATATTCATGGCATACTTTAAATAAAACATATTATGTGTTCGTACGAACATATGTATCATTGTCCCTCTAGCCGAAGCAGATATAACATCTGACAAGGTGTGCTCACAGCCTCATGCAGAATTCATGATTTGGCATTGTATAAGAATGAAGGCGCTCCTTTCGACACAGGTTTCTACCACAGTAAGTGCTCATTTTCCCTTCCTAGAAATTTGGAAATATTCCTTCCTAATTCTGTGGCTGTTTGGAATGAGTGCTATAACAGTGAAGCCGGTCTTTAACAAAATAAGCATCAGGGAAGTTGGAGAACCTTGTCCAACCAGGTCTCCCATCAAATTTATTCAGATGTTTCAGTGCAAATGCAACATGAATTTTCTCTCGGGCTACTGACAGTGCAGGTCAATAAATGCATTTCTTGAGTTACGGGCAGCTGACTGTGTCTCTTTAAGGGGGAAAAGAGGAAATATTCCTCATGTCCCGGTGTCAGTGAACTCCATGAAGGACAGCAGTCCTGGAGAATTACCTCTTTTCCCATCTGTCATGTTGCCGCAAAAGGAATCCTCCCTGAGGAGGAGCCGAGCTTCCCAGAAACAGACATTTCTACGGCTGCATCGGCTCTTAGTTTTAGTCAAGCTGGTACCGGAAGAGCATTTTTTTCAGTGCTTTCATATGTGATACTGACTAACAGGGATGGCTCAGTGGATAAAGGGGAAGTTGGGGGAAAGTGACCCCAGCATGCTTGAGTTCTTGATTTTAAGGGAAGCGAGAATGGGACGTGACCATGCACATACTCTGGATTTGGGGAACGCTGATTTTAGTGAACCCAGGGCTATGCACGGGGCAAAACTTGCTGGAATCCCTCCCTCAGAGCATTCATGGGCTTCCCCTTGTGCTCGGCCCAGTCTTCCAAAGGCAGCCAGGCCAAGAGGAAGTCCACAAACGCTTGCCGAGCCCCAGTTGCACGACCAGCAGCTTCCTTCTGCTGGTCGCCGCCGGTGGGGGCAGAGGAGAGGTCCTGCTGGTGCAGGGGTCAGCGCGACTGCTCTCCTGGCGGGATCCCCTTGAGCAAGTGCCCTCTGGGGAAGCAGCTCCCGACTGCTGTGGAAGGAGCATCTCTGTGCTGTGCCAGCCACAGCCGGCCTCTGGCTGCCACTATTGTGGAAGAAGGCTGGCAGTCGCACACCTGGGGCTCGGTGAGGGGCGCTGTGTTGGGTGCGCTGCCCACCATTCCTGCAGCCAAGCCCCTCCCCCACTCCCCGCCAGGGCTGCTGGCGGGAATGGCCGCATGCGCAGGAAAGAAAACCGCCTCCCCTGTTGGCTGCCACCAACAGAGGCAGTGAACAGGGAAGGAGGAATGCAGGGAGCGGGTTGCCAGCCACCGTTCTCAGGGGCAAATTTCTCCCGTGCTTGCTGCCACTGGCTCCATTCCTGGCCGGTGCCTCAAGAACCCTGGCTGTGCTCAAAAGGAACCCAGAATCTGGACTCCCCGGCAAAGCAGACTGGCGTATAGGAAGCCGAAACCAGGGAATGAGGCAGATTTTCTGTGCATGAAGGATCCTTGCGCATCCCTGCTCAGGACAATGATGAGTAAAGTCCCTTGGCAAGGAGGAATGGAGGCCAAGATGTGTGGGATGTTTTTACAAATGGAAATTTTAAAGGGGCAATTACAAATATATATATATATATATTTAAATGATAACAGATGACAGAAGAAAGAGTGCAGCTCCACAAAAAGTTTTGAGCTGAGCTGAAAACAAAAAGGACGCATATTGGAAGTAGGAAGAAGGTTGGGCTTCCCAGGAGGAGAAGCGGAGCAGCAGCGCAGGGGTGGCGTCAGGAAGGCTGAAGCTGAGCGTGGGCTGAGGCTGGCAAGGGATGCTAACGGCTTTTCCAGGTACCTGCTCAGTGACAGACAGAAAAGGGGCACGTGGCTCAGCTTCTCGATGAGGAGGGCAAATTCACAAGAGATGACAAAGGAGAGGCAGAAGTCCTTATTTCCTGCTTCGGTTCATTCTTCTCCCCAAAGCAAGTCTATGACCTGCTGGCAAAAATGGAAGGCACACTAAAGGGTCCGGGTTGAAGCCTGAGATTAATAAGCAAATGGGCAAAGGAACACAAAATTTCGTTAAATAAGTTCAGTTTTTTAAGGCTTGATGAGCCAGAGCAGTAAAGGGGCTGGTAAGACCTCTCAGAACCACTGTCTCCTGTCTTTGTGAAATCATGGAGGATGGGCAAAGTGCCAGATGCCTGGTGGAGGGCTAATCTTGTCCCTGTCTCCAAAAAGGCACAAAGCAGGATCCTGGGTACTGCGGTTCCTGTGAAAATATCTGGCTGTAGATTGCCGACTTATAGCTGATATCCCTGATGGCCCACGCTCTGCCCTTGCAAGGGGAGACCAAGGCATGCTTCTCTCCAAGAGCCTGTGTGCACTTCCATCCGGCACGTGAGCCCTGGAAGCACTGACAAAAGGAAGGCAAATCATTCATGCTGCTCCGGTCATGGCTGCTGGTAACGTCTGAACCTGTTCTCTGACAACCAAATAAAAGGATCCAGGGAGGAGAGACTGGGGGAACTGGGCATGCTCAGCCTTGAGAAGAGAAGACTGAGGGGGGACATGATATCCCTCCATAAGTCCCTCAAAGGCTGTCACAGAGAGGAAGGTCAAGATCTCTTCTTGCTGATGCCAGAGTGCAGGACACGGAATCATCCATCCAAGCTGCAACAACCCAGATTCAGGCTGGACATCAGGAAAAGCTTCCTCACTGTCAGAGCAACACGACAGTGGAACAAGTTGCCCGGAGAGGTGGTGGGCTCGCCCACACTGGAGACATTCAGAAAGAAACTGGACAGCCATCTAACTGGGAAGCGGTAAACTGGTTTCCTGCAATGGCAGGGGATTGGACCCGATGGCCTTCTTGGCCCCTTTCAACCCTACTATTCTATGATTCAGTGCTGCTGCAGACCCAGAACTGTTAGCAGGCAGTGTTCCCTGTAGTATGGTTATGGGATGCAGCTCTCAATGATACTTACGACCTGGCAAGGGTGCTCTGACTTGCTGCTGCTCAGCACGTTCATAATAGCGATGAGCGGGCCGCCTGCCCCTTCAGCACTTCCTTTTTCTCAGGTTGAAGCAGGTTTCCCCAACCCTGGCCTGGAGGGCCATTGAGGCTGCTGATTAGGGATGATGGGAGTTGTAGCTCAGCCTACCTGAAGGGCTCCTCGGTTTGGAAGCCTTACATAAAGTGTCATAGGGTCAATTGCCTTGTGTAAATGAATCAGTGGGAATGAGCATGGGATGGAAGCTGGAAATGGGTGCAAGAAACCAGAATCACCCCCCCCCCCGTCCTGCTACCTCTGCACGTGCTGTTTTCTACATACTGCATCTCTGTAGCAAATTCTAAGAAACATTCTTCATTCGCTCCTGCTGGCCATATAATGACACACTGGCCCTTCCTGCAGAAATTCCGTCGCTTGCCTCCCTCAGCCACTTCCTGAGTCTTCGGCAGATCAGAAGCAGCGCTTGCGGTGTCCCTGCTCCCTGTCATAGCTGATAAAGAGGCTTATCACCCCCTGCCCCCCCCCAGCACTGTGACACGAGGAGCTGGTGGGGCGTGTGCCCAGTAGAACGTCGCCTTCCAGGTCACCACAACGGATTGAGGAGTAGCTGCTTAAATGAGGCGTTGATATCACGTGCCCGGGACTCATGGAAACATCTTGGCTTTTTATCACACTGCAAATGATGTTTTTATCAGAAATTGCAATCTAAGTCTCAGCAATAAATCAGTTAATGGTTTCCTTGAAACGCGGAAGAAAGCAGGCAATCAGGTGACCCATCAGTGGAGTTTGTTATGCAATGCAAACTCTATGCTTTGCATCTTGATAACCAATAATTACAGGGGGTTGAGTGGGAGGAAGAAGTAAGCGAGGGCAACCAGTGTGGAATACGATCTCTCAGGCATGTTTTCAAAGAAAAAACCCTAAGAGTCACAAGCAGTTTCCTCAGAAAAGAGTGGTTGTGTGTACACACACACACACACACACACACACGACAGAGCAGCTAAGTAGGTTTTTAATGGCATATGATAGGATATATCTGCTGTTTTAGCCAGGTATAGGTTTATTGAAATTATTTTATATGTTTAAACTGTTTTAAATTTTGTATAACTGTTTTTACTTTGTATACTGGAATTTTATACTATGTTTTATGATATATGTGTTTTATCGTATTTTTATTGTACCTCAAAAAATGGTTGTGAATCTTTGTGAGAGCTTTGGCTATGGGGCAGCATAGAAATATTAGTATGATATAAACTACATTTGATGCAACTGTGATGTGCATTTTTGTTTATTTGTGTATCATGTTTAAATCCCAATGTTTCCCCCAAGGAGCCCCAGAGACTCCTCCTGGTCCTCTTCCTCTCCATTAAGCTCTCACAACAACACTGTGGAGTAGGCCAGGCTGAGGGGCAGTCACTTGCTTAAAATCACGCCAGTCCTCTAAGCTGCAGCGCACGCTGTAATAACCGCACCATCTCACACTGGGCTTAGCTCTAACCCAGCGCTGGCAAACCTGTGCCACAGCCAAGCTGCTTCAGGCGGAGGGCTCACATCACGGAATGTGCTGCCATTCTGAAAGCGAGCTCTTTGCACACAGCATGCGGGGATGCAATGGACTGAGCGCCCAGACTGGTCTCAGAGCATCAGTGAGCCAGCAGCAGCAGCAGCTATAAGACAATCTGGGAGTGGGGAGCAAAGCGCAAATCAGAAGTGAGAGAGGTTGCCAGAGCAAGGAGCAAACCAACAACCAGAACAAAGGGCAAACAAGGATGCAGGCCCAGGCCCAAGCTCAGAGGGACTGCGCTGCTTGAAACACAGCTAAGTCCAAGAAGCTGATCTCCTTCCTGAAGGGGGGATCCAATGGCTGGGGTGTGTAGAAACAGAGCGAGTCAGAAGGGGTCTCCTGGGCCATCTAGTCTGACCCCCGGCTCCAGCTGGCTCCGCTCATGACGCGCATGTCCAGCCTATCCTTGAACACCCTCCCCGATGGAGCCTCAACCACCTCCCGTGGAAGCCCATTCCATACCCTTGGGGTCCTAATTGTCAGAAAGTGCTTCCTGGCATCCAAATGGAACCTTGGCTCCCTGAGCTTTGCTCTGTTGGAGCGCGTCCTGCCTTCCTCTGCAGGGGAGAACAGGTCACTACCCACCTCCATGTGACATCCCCTCACATACCTGCATGTCGCCAACCGATCCCCTCTGAGTCTCCTCTTCTCCAGGCTGAAGAGACCCAGTTCCCTCAGTCTCGCCTCATACAGCATCCCCTGCAAACCGACCACCAACCTTGTGGCCCTATGCTGCACTGACTCTAACCTGGCTATAGCCTTCCTGTAATGAGGGACCCAAAACTGAGCACAATACTCCAGTTGCGGGCGCACCAGAGTCGTGTAGAGTGGTAGTAATACCTCTCCTGATCTAGAAGCCACACTTCTGGCTATGCAACCAAGGGTGGCGTTCGCCCTCTTGACCACCGCATCACACTGCTGACTCATGTTCAGCCTGCACTCAACCAGCACCCCGAGGTCCCTCTCACAAGTGCTGCTCTCCAGCCACTTGTCACCTAACCTGTACTTATGACACCCATTCCTATGCCCCAAGTGCAAGACCTTGCACTTATGCACATTGAACGCCATCCTGTTGTCTCCTGCCCACTTCCATAGTCTGCCCAGATCCTTTTGGATCTGGAGTACCTGCTCCTCAGTTGTGGCCACTGCTCCAGTTTTAGTGTCGTCTGCGAATTTGATCAACAGACTATTCACTCCTTCTTCCATCTTGTTGATGAAAAGATTAAACGGGATCAGGCCCAGGACTCATCCAGACCCAGAATATTTTTTCACTGAGAAGGCTGCGGCTTAAATTCTGTTGTTCATAGATTGCCGCAGCCAAACTCAATACATCCGTTGTGTAGTTGCAATTTACTGTTGTGAGTGATCAGGACTGGGACCATGTCATACAGGGAGTGGGACCTTCCCCCCATAGTATGGTCCTGATGAAGATCCCCCAAAGTGTGCCACCCCAGGGCGGGTCGATGGAAGTGATGGTCACTGAGAGAAGCACGTATTGTGCGAGAAGGGTCCCATCCCCCCACCGTGATCCTGAACATTCCCATCCCCACAGCTGCCGCCTGAACTTTAAAACCATAAACACGTCGATTGCAATCACACGATTGATTTCACATTGAGTTTGGCTCCAGGCTGTCACACAGAGCAGGCATAAAGCTCCGGGGGGGGGGGGGGACTGGGCAAGGTGGCCTAGCCAAGCTCCATTTCCGGCCTGCTCCCACTGCCCTTGAGAACTTTGTGTGCATATGGAGGATCTGTAAGTGTCTTGGGCTACACACGCTTACAAACACCAATAAAGCTGGTGAACTTTTGCTCGTGAATCAGGTACGTGTGCTGCACTTGGACCCTGGATGTGAATAGAACATGAGCACGTGTTCTCTGACACTGGCAAACATACGCTAATGTTAAAAATGGATTTTTCCAGTGTGCATTTTGATGCCACCATCTCTGGGGGAAAATGTTTGAAAAATACACATGCTGGGGAACATATAAATGGAACAGACATTTTTAAAAAGCTAACATGAAAAACAAGGAGAGAAGAACATCCAGTTGGTGTTCAGAGGATCTTGCTGAACAAGCACATCTCCTGTTCATGCACAGGTACATGCATTCAGCAGACTTTCACACCTTCCTGCTTAATGGCAGCTTGGCCCATGGGGAGGTTGGAGGTGGGGCTTAAATGAAGCCATATCCCGCTTTCGCTCTGTGTATGTGCAGGTGAATATGTGCCATTGATAGCTATAAAGTATAAAGACTGGTAGCGTAGACATTCACGCATGTGAAACAAGCAACTGACTCACCTGGGAAATCTGGCTGATGGACGACCTGCCTGCTTCTGATGCAATGGTAGTGAGCAGGTTGGGTCATGTTTTTATTTGTTGACTTCCTTCTCTAAGTTGCCACAGTTTCTGCATTTTTAAATGGTAAGGAGGTTTGTGCAAATTGCACTAGTTACACAATTTGCATGATTTGGAAGCTAGAAACTACCGAGGTCTAAGAGCCACCTGCACGCATTGCTCTGGAACTGCATCACTTTTGACTTCCAGTTTACACAAACACCACGATTTGTACAACTTCCTTAGGATTTTTTTAGCATGTGCAAACGGCAGGCATCGCGGAGACAGGTCTGTGAGCCAGCGCAAATGAGCTGACTCCTCTCGTGCAGCACTAACTGGGATTCAGAGGGGCAAATGGACCAAGTCCATCAGCTGCTTACTGCCTCTGTTTGATCCTCACACATCCCTATCTCTGTCCCAGCCCTGCTGATCTACACACAAGAGGAGGCATCCATTTGTGTTTAGATGATGTAGATGCACAACTACATCTGTACCCATGGTCTCTCAGGATCACTTAATTGGCTTTGATCCTTTTTGATATGCATAGAGATTCATATCTCCATCTGGGCCCAGTAGATTTTGTACACAGCTAGTTATGAACAAGCAACCTAAATTGAGGCTATTGTATATTTGGTAGCTATGACAGCTGGCTCCATTCCCATAACATTAATACAGAGAGAGAGGGAGAGAGAGGACACAGTATTTCATAATAAAGATGTGTCTTTTTATTAGCATAAGTGGCTCTTTGATTTGTTTCAGGTTTTATGATGTTTAGAATAACGGATTTGGACAGTTAAAATTCCACTTAGTCGTGATGCATTGTATCTGCCTGACACACAATAACATTGATTTATAAGAGGTGATGAATCTCTAATTAGATTTTGGCAGCCATCTCACAGTCAGAAAAGTTTTTTATAAGTGTTTTGTTGAAAGGTTTAATGAAGGCCATCTTTTAATCAACCCGTTAGCCTCCACACAAAGCTGTAAACGTAGCACCTGTTAGTCTCTGCCCTCTGGCCTATGGCACATTAGCCTTCTCAGACACACTCTGCCCTCGCCTGTTTGACGCAGTGTATTTAAAAAGTGATAATTACATCTTGGCCTGTGCGTTAGGTACCAGAACCCCCAAACACATCAGCAACCTTTTGAATTGGTAAACGAGTGCTGCAGCAGAGAAACAGCACTTGAGACTGAAAACTGAATTTATGATTGCATAAAAATCTTAACTGTGCTGTAAATTTCAACTTTTGTGATCACCTTATTGTAAATGTGGAATAAAAGAGCCATTAAATAAATAGAAAGAACTTATTTTCAATCAAATGCAAGTGAAATACCTGGGAGGGGAATTCGAGCCAGGAATGGTGCTGAATCACTTTTGCAAGAAATTATATACTCAGCGTAGGTGGGGTTAACAGTGTTGGTTCAGAATCTGACCATTCCCCCATTTCAGAAGACCAACGGACAGCCCATGGGCTAGGCTACGTCCCCCAAACAGAGAGCCAGTGTGGTGCAGTGGTTAAAAGCCCAGGACTGGGGATACAAGAGCTCTGGGTTCAAGTCCCTGCTCGGTCATGGAGCTCATTAAGTGACTTTGGGCCAGTCACAGACTCTCAGCCCAACCTGCCTCACAGGGTTGTTGTTGTGAGGGTAAGATTAAAAGGAGAAATATGTAGGCCACTCTGAGTTCCTTGAAAGGTGAGATACAAATATGGATGGATGGATGGATGGCTAAGATAAGTATGCAAATAGGTCTTTCGGATGAAAGTTCAGACCAGCTCTCATGTCCTTGCTCCTTTAAAGGTTTTCTCCTTTTCCACCGAAATCTCCACCTCTGATCCTGGAAGACTGAGCTCTACGCTTTGGGGATGCCATCCAGGTGGCAAGAGGTGTCTGCCCTAGCGTTTGGTCTCAAGGCTGGCTCCTCCATATAAGCATCTGAAAGTAACTATCTAAGCACCTTCTCTTTTGTCCTCACTGCTGCCTTAGAGCCTGACTTCTGCTTGGATTTGCCTTACGGATGTCAGAGAAATCTGCAGTGGATTCAAACAAATTCCGTGAATCCAACTGGCTGTCATTCTTTCTTGAGTCCCAGAGATTTTGCTTTATGTATGTGGAGAGAACATGCACCAAAGTAACTTAGCACTAAGTTGCATTAATGCACATTCTTGCATTCACACTAATGTGAATAAGCACAAGTGAAACAACATCCTAGTAAGAAATGAATTTGTGAATAAATGGCCAGAGGAAGAAACCTGACAATCTGCAAAACATGGATTGTAGATTTAACAATAGACTTAACAGTAGCTATAGATTCTAACTTTGACTACGTACCTGCGACTGGACATTCAGATCTTACACTGACATGGCAACGTTGCCTCTTTCACCTATAGTGGATTGAAAGCTGCTCACAGCTGCCCTTGCTGAAGATCAACACTTTGTTTTCAAGGCTGGTTGTGGATTTTCCTGTTGCCTTGGAGTTTGGAGGCTTCATATAGGTCTGATCCACACTTCCGCCTCCCAGACTGTTTATGTTTTTTATTGAGGACACTCCTGAACAATACTGCCTGCAATATAAAGCCATTGGCCGTTCCTTTTCTGTTTTAAAGAATCAAATACCGAACGAACCACACTGCACGTAGCACAAGAATCGCTGCGTGTATTTTTCAGGCACTGAGCAAGGACAATCCAATCGTAAGGTGCCGCCCTGCCTGAAGCCATCAGCCACATCTGTCCAAGGGATAGAATGATAGCCAGCTGGGAGCAAGCCACTTCAGATTCCCCAGCCTCCGCTCAAGTCAGAGCCAGGTTGAAGCAGTAGCATTCCGGAACCACCTGTGCCAAATCCGGTCAGTTTCCGAAGTGCCGGATTGGAGTCTGAGTTACAACAGGGCTCAGAGAGCGGGGCACAGGGAGCAGTCTAGGCCAGCTTCCCAGGGGCCGTAAGGTGGCACAGGTTCTCCTTTCCAAGGTCGGAGGTGGTGCTCCAGTCAGGCATCCCCCAGCCCCCTGGAATTGGCATGGAGAAGACTAGATTGGCTGCCTCCCACCTCCCAAAATTTAATCTTGTGAGTTCCTTTGAGAGACCCCTGGCTTTGCTTTCTCTTTGCTTCTTGACAACCTTTAAGCTAATTTTCTTTCACATTACCCCCTTTGAAGCTGCAAGTTCATCTCTGGAGATGTGACTCCTCTGATCTCTTCTTTTTCTGTCCTACAGACATTCAGTATGCTTGCATTTCCACTGCCCTGTTGTTCCATTCCCAGTGAGGCGTATTCAGCATCATTTCCCCCGTGAGGCTCCATTCATACCATTTCCGTAGCACCCAGTTCAGGTTTCTGTACTTTGCTTCCTGGCCTCGCAGGCCTTGCCAAGCCTGCTTCCTTCTGAAGAGTCAGTTGCACCTGCTTTATATATTGCTGCCCCTTTAAAAAGCAGCCTGCAGGTCTGCTGGGTTTTGCTAGGTCGGCGGCTGCTCCTGTCGATCAGGACTTGCAGGCAAAGACATGGGAGCTTCTGGGCTGAGGCTGCTCGGAGAGTCGGGAAGGGTGGTCTGTTGTTGAGCTCTCAGTGCCCCGTCCTTGGCACTGAGCCCAGTTTTGGGCTGCAGGATTGGTCCTTGCAGGGCTGCCTGAGGGTGTGGGGCATGTGGGTCTAGGGTTGTCTGTCTTCCACCTTCGCAGTGTTGCATGTCTCCAGGGTCACTCAGAAGGTCCTTCCCACCTTGATGTAAAGAAGTCTTTCTTCTGAGATTTTTGCTTGTAGCCAATCTCTAGGCTGGGTGTGATGGTATTTTATATCTGTTGGAATTACAAGGCAGCACTGGAGATTCAAGGAGAGAACATCCTCAGACCAACATATAACTTTCATTTAACCGAATAACCACTTTCTCCTGCCTTTATCGAACTGTTCAATCAGATCTCATGTCGTGTCTTTTGTCCCTCAGATGCATCAGTGCTAATGCTTTGGGAACTTTTAGGATGGAGCTGTCCTCGGCTTCTTGTATTTTGAAATCAAATTCCTCTTTTAGTGTTTCATAAGCAACTGTTTATTGCTCCTCCGCCTTGTTGTTAAAACAATGGCTAATCTGAAGCCCGGGAGCTCACTGACAGCACGATCAATAACTGATTGGCCATGGAAGGCACTGGTGCAGCTTTGGCATTTGGTATTTCCCAGGTCTCTTCGCTGTCAGTGTTGGGGTCCTGGGCCAGGTCATGGGTGGTGGGAGACAAGAAATGGGCACCTGGACCAGAGTGGATCCTGACAGTCAGGAGTTGTCTGGAGAACTGGGTATGGACTTTTCAGCAGTGATCAAAGGGAATTTCTTCAGATGTAGTTTTCTATAAACTATGCCACTATCGTGAAGAACATTCCCCCTCCTGAGTAAACATGCTACTCTCCAGAAAGGACAGTGGACATTTTGCTGGATCTGGAATGCTTTGCAAACTTGCTGCTTGCTTCTTCTAGAGAAATGTATATGAATAATGGCGCTCTGAATCAGAATCAATTTTCTCAGTATTTTCTTGCTTTCAGTAATGGCATTGGCATTTTCACATAGCGATAAAATGCTTCCAAACTAACACATAGAAATAGATAGAAAAATAGAAACTGAGCGAGTCAGAGGGGACCTCGCAGACCATCTAGTCGGACCCCCGGCTCCAGCCGGCTCCGCTCATGACATGCCCACCATGTGCATGACCAGCCTATCCTTGAACAACCTTTAAACAAACTGGGACATTTGGATGACATGAGTTTGAATGTTCATAAAAAGACCTTGAGGTGGGACTGCACCTTGCATTTGTCTTTACATGGTTTTTGTTTTGGTCTTTACACCTTTGTTCATATTCTAGGCCTGATTAATTGCACAGGCACAGCGATACTGTTAGGTTACTATAGGATAATTTGGTGCCAGTCAATCAAGCTTCACAGTTTTGACCATGTTATCATTTCAGCTATCCCATAATATGCACAGGTTAGGTGTGGGAATAGGTGTGGCATTAAGAGGTGGCCTTCGTGAGTCTGCCAAATCCCACCCTGTGCAAAGCACACTCTTTGGTTTCCAGAATTCTTTTTTCTGAATTTTGGGCCTGATTTTGTATAACAGCAACCTATTTCAATATTACTAGTGGAAATGGACTTCTTGTTTTTATAAGTAGCAAAATAGTATCGTGAGAAAGAGAAACCCTTGTAGGTTTGGCAATTTGGCCACCTGTTTCCTTATTTCTACAACAGTTTTACTCAACTGAGCTATACATTTAACATAAATGATGATGATTATGTATTTGCATAAAGACTATTCTAAACCTAAACTGTATTTGAGGAAAGAAATTTTGTTTGTTTCTATAATTCTTCAAATCACACCCATTCTAAATGCATAACGAGAACCTATATTCATTCTCTGATCTATCCTTTATCAATGCACAATCTCCAACTAGTGCTATTAATTCAGAAAGCCATTTTGGCTAATTGGGTGGGGTATAAATGTAGTAAATAAAAATAATTCTGCTATTTGTGGAAAAATAGACTTCATATAGATATTTGCTTTCTGTTTATTCATGCGGTGGACAAACAGCACTACTGATGCTCAAATCTAATCAGGGAGTTCTCCCTCAGTCTCCTCTTCTCAAGGCTGAACACGCCCGGTTCTCTCAGTCTCTCCTCATAGGGCACTGTTTCCAAACGCCAGATCAGTGCTGGCGAACCTATGACACGTGTGCCATAGTGGGCACGCAGAGCCCTCTCCGTCGGCACATCAGCCAAGTTGCCCCAGCATCGCCCCAGCAGCCGGACATCAGATAACAGCGCACATAGGGGCCATGCGCATGCTCGGAAAGGAGTAGTGGCGCCAGGCGATGACATCACGAGCTGCGGATCGACTGAGCTTTCGCATGGCCGGTCAGTGCACTGCCAAGGATATATATATACATATTTGCTTGGACTGGCTGTGAGTTGTTTTTCCTAAACTAAAACCTCAGTTTTCAGGCTTTATTGCAGTGTTGGCACTTTGCGATAAATACGTGGGTTTTGGGTTGTAGTTTGGGCACTCAGTCTCTAAAAGGTTCACCATCACTGCCCTGAATCATTTTTCTTACCCTCCTCTGGACTCTTTGTGTAAGATCTTTTGGCATTCTTATCTTTCTTTCACATTTTTCTTTTTTTCTGTATTTAATTCTTTTAATAAAACAAAAAAAATTAAAAGATACAAGTTGGGGAATACTTGGCTCAACAATACTGCAAATGAGAAGGATGTTGGGGTTTTTGTCGATCACAAGCTGAATTTGAGACAACAATTTGATGCAACTGCAAAAAGGGCAAGTGCTTTTTTGGGCTGCATTAACAAAGGCATTGCTTCCAGAACGCGTGGAGCCCTAGTTCCACTCCACTCCGCACTGGTCAGACATCATCTGGTGTCCCATTCTGGGCACCTAAGTTTTTACAAGATGCCCAAAAGCTAGAAAGGGTCCAGAGGAGGGAAACAAGGATGATTCGGGAACTGGCAGCACAGCCCTGTGAGGAAGACTTGGGAGAACTGGGTATGTTTGGCCTTGAGAAGAGGAGACTGAGGGGGGACATGATAGCTCTCTAGAAGTCCCTCAAAGGCTGTCACAGAGAGGAAGGACAGGATCTCTTCTCATTCAGTCCAGAGTGCAGGAACCGGAATAGTGGAATAAAGTCAAAAGAAACCAGATTTAGATTAGACACCAGGAAGAATTTCCTTGCTGTCAGACCAGTACGACACTGGAACGTATTCCCTGGGGAGGTTGTGGGCTGTCCCTCACTAGAGACCAAAAAAAGTCTGGACAGTCATCTGCGTGGGATGGGGTAACTGGGATGTCTTACTGACCCCTTCCAACTCTACTATTCTATGATTCCAGTCGCCCCCTGAGATCGGCGGGAGAGGCCCTTCTCCGGGAGCCCTCCGTGAGAGAAATTAGGAGGGTGGTTACTCGGAGAAGGGCTTTCTCAGCGGTGGCGCCTAAGTTATGGAATGCGCTCCCCAGAGAGGTCCGCCTGGCGCCGTCGTTATTTGTTTTTCGGCGCCAGGCTAAGACCTTTTTATTTAAGCAACATTTTAAATGCTAAATACAATTGAATTTTATCTGGCCAGGGCGGCTTATTTTATAATGTGAGTTTTAATCAAGATTATTTTATATGGATTTTAACTTGTTTTATCTATGTTGTAAGCCGCCCCGAGGCTTCGGCGAATGGGGCGGCATAAAAATGTTTTAATAAATAAATAATAAAAATAAATGATTCTTACCTCACCGACAACCGACATGTGGCAACTGCAAGAAAAATAACACAGCCTTTAAATTGTTCCTCTTCCTCTTCTTGCTAAATTTCTGACAGGGGATGTTTCAAGGAAATTCTTTTCATTTCTGGCATCCACTTACTGACTATTCTTCTAATCATCTTTTGTATGGACATTTTCTACTTCTGGTGTTCTGATTCATTGTGATCAAAACAGGCTCTTAGAAAGTTGGTAGTCCCAAGATTTAAAACATGCCAGAAACCTGCTCAGAAATTACTCAAGGATGGTAGTCCTGGGTGGTTTAATTCGTCAAACAAGATTTAGGTTGGGAAGGTAGTTTGATTACATAATTCCACTTCAAACACAGGATATACACTGATTACCCTTATGGTCACCTGTAAATACTCTCTGATTTCAATTGCTTATTTGGACATTGGAGAACAATGAAGTGCCAGATGAGGACTTCTTACCCACTGAATTATTCAAGAGGAATGTGGATTGCTGGGCTTTCAGTAGTGACTGGGCTTTTGAGCTGTATAGACCACACTAACTGCATCTCAATGAATTGGAAACTTATTATAATTATTTCCATATATAAGAAAGAAATCAACAGGATCTTAGTAATTACTTGCCAACTAACATTCTAGCAAAATATTATGCGAAGTATCTTTGGCATAAATTAGAAGACTGGGCTGAAGGTTTTGCTATTTTTTTTCCCAGAAGAGCAGTCTAGGAAAGGAAAATCTACCCTGGATAATTATTATATTTTACAACACCTTATAACAAAGTATACGGTTAAGAGTGGACAGTATAGATTTAAGATTTAAGACAGTACAGATTTATAGATGAAGTGCAGCTTTTGATTCCATAAGTAGATGACCTCTCTGGAAAAAGTTGGCAAATAAAAATGCAGATCGGAGGCATCTATCATTATTAAGAGCACTTTATTCAGTTTACAACCTATTTGAAGGTGAGCAGGGTCGCCTGCCTCCTTTGTTACATATACTTAAACTCTGTATTACTGTTAACTATTTGACTATTTTCCCAGCAGTAGTTAATTAACCACCCTGCATTCAATGAAACCTAGCATTAGCCCCAGTTCAGGTCATTTTGTTACCCCAGACCAAAATGCCTGAGGCGAGGGAAACGATGCACCTCAAAAGACCTTTATTTGGCTGAATGTTTTCCCCAGGAGGTTTGAAAGTGTAAGAATTCCTTTCAGCTTTCAGCATGTACAGGGATTTTAAGATTTATTCTTTCCTGATGATATGCATAACAATAAAATCTGCACAACAACTTGGCCTGTTGACCTTCATTCTATTTTGGCCTGCAAACTGTAAATCAGCATAAAACGTGCAATAGATTTTAATTCCATTGGCGGGATGTTTTCTTCAGCTCACAGCCTTCAAAAGAGTCCAAGATGACCCTAACCATGTATTTGGCCCCCTTCTGTGTGTCAAAATGTGACCTTTGTTTGGGCTCATGAAAGAACCTCACAGCCATTTCCTCATGCTAATTTTGGGACATTTTGATAACCCAGGCACACTTTGGTTTATTTAGAAAGACAACCGTAAATTTTGGGGTTGAAGCAGGTCCTGGTAGTTCGTTCTCGCCATTGGAGACGCTGCCAAATGGCAGCTGCGGGTGGCATGGAAGGGAGGCGCCGCTTGGTGCAGCAGCTGCGAGGGGCACCTTTCCTGGCAAGCCCCTCAGGACCACCCTTCTATGGTGACTGCACTGGGCACGGGAGGGGAAGGCTGCCAGAAGTCACGGGAGGGCTCCATTTCGGCCAAGGCCCTTGCAGCCAACCTTCCTTGGCATCAGGTGTAGCCACCCGGATGGAGAAGGACTCTGCTTGTGCAGCACATGGTGATCCATTCCTGGTGAGGTTCTCACACACGCTGGGCACACTCTTTGGAAGCTTAGACTCAGGACTGCTGCAAAGCAGGCTGGATTCCAGGGAGCTGAACCCAGGGATGGATCCCTCACACATTTTCATGGGACTTCAGCAAGGATTTAGCAATCAGGATGGCTGTGAAAGCTGGACCATAAGGAAGGCTGAGTGCCGAAGGACTGAGGCCTTTGAATTGTGGTGCTGGAGGAGACTCCTGCGAGTCCCTTGGACCGCAAGGCGATCAAACCGGTCAGTCCTAGAGGAGATCAACCCTGACTGCTCTTTAGAAGGCCAGATCCTGAAGATGAAACTCAAATACTTTGGCCACCTAATGAGAAGGAAGGACTCCCTGGAGAAGAGCCTGATGCTGGGAACGATCGACAGCAAAAGAAGGAGGGGACGGCAGAGGATGAGGTGGCTGGATGGAGTCACTGAAGCAGTTGGCGTGAGCTTAGGTGGACTCCAGGGAATGGTGGAGGACAGGAAGGCCTGGAGGAATGTTGTCCATGGGGTTGCAATGGGTTGGACACGACTTTGCAACTAACAACAACAACATGGCCAGTTTACTAAAGCATGGGATTGCTTCCAGCAAGACAGTCAGCACTAGTGCCCATAGCAGCTGGACCTGAAAAGCCACACTCCATAGGTACAATGCTTTGTAAATGCAGCGCTGTATCAGATGCTTCAGGGTATTGTGAGAAGCTTAATCCGATGGGTATGTTGTCAAACAAACCAACAACTGGGAGGTGGGTGTCAGATGAGGGTGCACAACAAATCAGTGTCAGTTTGCTTTTGAGAAGGTACCTCTCGTAGACTGCAACCAAAGGCTAAGCAGTTCCTTGTTAGCTGTATGGTTCACATGACACACACACACACAAACACATTAAAAAAATGGATGCACTTGAAAAATGCGAACAAACATGCTTCGATTACGGGCAGAAAAATGTATACATGTAAATGAGTACACCCTTCACCTGCACATTTGGAAGACTGCTCATGAAAAGTTGCCATCTGATAGGGACCTGAGTCAAAATGAGTTCTAAGGTGGAACTTGGAGAACGGCAGCGAGTGGAGTTTTGTATACTTGCACATTCCTGGAAGGAGGTGGGCCCAGCAGGGTTTTGCTTTTGCACCCGTGCAGCAAAAGGGCCCTTACTGGTTGCCTGGGGTGACAGGGGACTGTCACTCCCTCTGAAATGATCAGTGAGTTCACAAAGATGCTATTCTTAGAATTTCCAGTTAAAAAAAACACTAGTTCTCCATTTGGCTTTCTCTCTTGCAACGCAGGTCCATGCAATTATTATAAAGGAGCCTTAAAAACAAGTCTCTGTAATACATTGAATTGAGATGGGCAGATTGCAGAAGTATCGACTGGCCTTGTATTCTGTTTTTCTTGTTTTGTATACTTGTTGGCATATAGTCCTTAGGGTTTATTCTACTTTTATGGAAATCCAAATCCAACAACAGAAATGCTTTTGGAATACTGAAACAATCTGAGATGCTAAAGTCCAGTGTGAAACTACACAAATTCAAGAAAATAGCCAGCAAATACAAACCAAGGAAAGAATGGCCACACTTTCAGCAGAATCAGACTGTTGCTTATCTGTTTCTGGCTGTCTTTTAATAGAATCCATTTGTGACCATCTGGGATCTTTTGCTTTATACTTTTTTACTTTATACATGGCTATCAGTGTTCTGTTTTGGTTGTGCTCTTGCCCTTCCTCTCAAACTGGTGGTCTTGGCCATGCATTTTATGTCTGTGTTTGGGACAGGCAGAGGCGATGGTAAAACTCTCACAAATAAAGGATATTATTTGGGAATCCAGACAGCTTATGTGCCAAATGTTGGGGTCCCAGGAAACTGGCCAAGGCTGGTTGTAAAGTGTCAACCTGCACGTACAAGGACAGAGTTGATTTTAAATCAAGCACTTTGCTTTTCCCTTTTCCGCCTCATAACCTCTTTGTCATTTTATTGTACACACAATAAGCTGAATCAGTTAGAAATGAAATCTCTTTTGGCTTCACGAGACTGGAAGGTTGCCCAGCTGAGAACCCCTAACTGGCCTTTAGAAGGGAAGAAAGCATAGGTGGAAATTCAAATGATAACAGCTTTCTGAGTGTACCACTGGTTTGTAACTAGGGGAATGAGGCAAATGCTTTACTGGTCTCTGTGATTTTTTCCTCCTGGGCTGGAAGTTGGCCCCAGGTGGGAGGTGGTAGGAAGGAGTGTTTATTGGAAAGAAGGACAGACCTTCCTTTCCTTACTTGCTTTGTTGGAGAAGGCAAATTTTAAGGATGGTGTGACCAAACTTATGGGTGCTTCATGTTTCTGCCAGTGTCCTTCTTTGCTCACCCCCAGAATTGCCTGGAGCAATATCATGTCAAGACAGTGTCTTTGTATACTTTTTGGCATATAGTTTTAGGTTTTTTTATGTTTATCCAAGACAAACAACATAGATGCTGGGCCCTTCTGGAAATGAAACATAGAAACATAGTGAGTCAGAAGGGGTCTCCCAGGCCATCTAGTCTGACCTCCGGCACCATCCGGCTCCGTTCACGACATGCCCACCATGTGGACGTCCAGCCTATCCTTGAACACCCGCACCAATGGGGCCTCAATGACCTCTTGTGGAAGCCCATTCCACTCCCTCGGGGTCCTGACTGTCAGGAAGTGCTTCCTGGCATCCAAATGGAACCTTGGCTCCCTGAGCTTTGCTCCGTTGGAGCACGTCCTGCCTTCCTCAGCAGGGGAGAACAGGTCTCTACCCATCTCCATGTGACATCCCCTCACATACCTGTATGTCACCAACAGATCCCCTCTGAGTCGCCTCTTCTCCAGGCTGAAAAGACCCAGTTCCCTCAGTCTCGCCTCATACGGCATCCCCTGCAAACCGGCCACCAACCTTGTGGCCCTACGCTGCACTGACTCCAACCTGGCTGTATCCTTTCTGTAATGAGGGTCCCAAAACTGAACACAATGCTGCAGTTGCGGGTGCACCAGAGTTGTATAGAGTGGTCGTAATACCTCTCTTGATCTAGACGCCACACTTCTGGCTATGCAACCAAGGGTGGCGTTTGCCCCCTTGACCACCGCATCACACTGCTGACTCATGTTCAGCCTGCAATCAACCAGCACCCCGAGGTCCCTTTCACAAGTGCTGCTCTCCAGCCACTTGTCACCTAACCTGTACTTATGACAGCTATTCCTATGCCCCAAGTGCAAGACCTTGCACTTATGCACATTGAACGCCATCCTGTTGTCTCCTGCCCACTTCCATAGTCTGTCCAGATCCTTTTGGATCTGGAGTACCTGCTCCTCAGTTGTGGCCACTGCTCCAATTTTAGTGTCGTCTGCGAATTTGATCAGCAGACTGTTCACCCCTTCTTCCATGTCATTAATGAAAAGATTAAACAGGATAGGTCCCAGGACAGAGCCCTGGGGTACACTGCTTGTCACTGGCCGCCATCCCGATGATTCCCCACTAATGGTTACCTTCTGCTTTCGGTCAGTCAACCATGCCCTAACCCACCGGACAGTGCTTTGGTGTATCCCAAAACTCCTCCGTTTCTCCACCAGGATATCATGGGGCACTTTGTCAAAGGCCTTGCTGAAATCCAGGTATACCACATCCGCTGCATCCCCTCCATCTAGCCATCTCAAAATCTTGTCATAGAATTCCACACGGTTTGTCTGGCAGGACCTGTTTTTGCGGAAGCCGTGTTGTGTGGCTGTCAGCCTCCCTTCCCTATCTAGCATCACTAGATCTCTCTCTATTATGAGCCTTTCCATTGTTTTTCCTACAATGGACGTAAGGCTAACAGGTCTGCAATTCCCCATGTCCCTTCTACTACCCTTTTTGAAAATTGGGACCACTGATGCCACCTCCAGTCCTCTGGAACTTCACCCATTCTCCACGAGGCCTCAAAAATGGAGGCCAGCGGGCGTGAGAGAACCCCTGCCAACTCCCTAAGTACTCTCGGGTGTAACCCTACAGGGCCTGGTGCCTTTGTAATGTCCAATGCCCTGAGGCGCCCCTTGACTTCTAGGGGGGTGACTCTAATCTGTGCCCCTAAGTCCCCAGCCTCATCTAATCTGCTATGCGGATATCCCCCGTCCTGCTTTGGGGAGAACACAGAGGCAAAATAGTCATTTAGCATCTGTGCCTGTTCCCTCATATCAGTCACTGGATCTCCTTCCTCCTTATTTAGTGGTCCCACCACTTGTCTCGCCTTCCTCCTCCTATGTTGAAAGAAGCCCTTTTCGTTGCTCTTGATATTCTTGGCAAGTTTCAGCTCGTAATCAGCCTTAGCCTTACAAAGAATCCTTCTGCAACAGGTCTCCTCCTCCCGGTATACCCTTTGTCTATTTGCCCCAGTACCCATTTCCTACGGAGGTTCCTCTTTTGTCTAATCCCTCTAACCACCTCCTTTCGCATCCATGGCGGCACTCTCCTCCTCGTCCCCACCTTACTGACCAGAGGTATCGTCAAGGCTTGCGCCTCCAAAACCTCCCTTTTGAGTGCTATCCACCCCTCCTCAACTCACTTGCCCTCCAGTAACCTATCCCAGGAGACTTTCCCCAGTCTGGCCTTCAGTTGGCCAAAGTTGGCCCTCTTGAAGTCCCAGCTTCAGGTGCTCAACCTGCTGCATGTCCCCAGGCCCCTGATCTCAAAGCAAAGGATGGAGTGATCACTCGCATCCAGAGCTCCCCTAATCTGTACTTCATCTATCAGCTCCTCCCTATTGGTCAAGACCAAGTCAAGGATGTTTCCTCCCCCTCGTCCCCTCTCGGACCCTCTGTGTGAAAAACCCTCCCTCTATAGCTTCTAGGAAGCGACGTGACCTGCCTGGCTGTCACCGCCAAGTTTGTCTCCCAAGTAATATCAGGGAGATTGAAATCTCCCATAATTACTGTGTCTCTTCCCCGAGATATCCTTAGAATCTGGCCTGTCAGGACATCATCCAGGGTCTCAAGTGGACCTGGAGGGCGATAACATACCCCCACTGTCAGGTCCCTTTCCCTGTCAAAACCCCTAAGTTTCATCCAGACTGCCTCTACCGAATCCCCATCTGTGCTGCATTCTATCTCACTGCATCCTATCCCTTCCCTGACGTATAAAGCCACGCCCCCACCTCTCTTTCCCTTCCTGTCCTTTCTAAAAAGGTGATACCCTTCTATGTTCACATTCCAGACTTGCCTTTCATCCCACCAAGTTCCTGTGATTCCCACCAGAAAAAGGCACCTGAATGCCAGAAAGAGCCAGGAGGACCGTCATGCGCTTGTGTGTCCTCCTTGCTGTCGTGCAGGGCAAAGCTTGGTGGTGATGACCTGTGGCTGTCAATGAGCATTAGGGCCATTGTCAAGGCTGGGCGTGGTGGGCCAGCCACTGATGAGACCCCACTGGACTTGCTTCTCCTCATCACCAGTGCAAACTGCCTATTCACCCACCTCGCACTCTGGCTGAAATGGTGGTGGTGCTGGTGGGGCCGGAACGCCATCGCCTTGCTCACGGGCCCTCTGCCATCCATCCATCCATCCATCCATCCATCCATCCATCCATCCATCCATCCAAGCAAGGGGTGATGAGAAACATGAACAGGATGAAAAGCAGCTGGTGGCAATGTGGTGAGGGGGTGCCCTGGAGGGTATTTTGTGAAGGGCCCTCAACAACCTGGAGCTTACACTGCAGAGAACATACGGTGCTACCTTGGCTCACGAACTTGATCCATTCCAGGACTCTGGTCGTGACTCAAATTGGTCGTGAGCCAAGTTAAATTTCTCCATAAGGTTCAGTGTAAATGAGGTTAATCCGTTCTGTAACCATTTTTTTTTAATCAGAAAAATGTGAAGCAAATTGACAGAAGAACAAAGATCGTGGCCATGTCCCCCTCCCTGTCCCCCACAGCATGACTGAGATCGCGCCTGTCAGTCATCCCGGCATGCACTGGGGGAGGGAGAGACGGGCGCAGATGGGAGGCACTGGGGGAGGGAGAGGCAGGAGCAATCTCGGCCATTCCACCCCCGCCACCAGCACAATAGCAACCATCCCCCCCCCCCCGAGGCACGTGCAGGAATGACAGGCGTGTGCGGGAAAGACGGGCATGATCTCGGCCATCTCCCCACTCGGAGGTTGTGGCTGGTTGTAGGGGCGGCGGAGATCGCGGGGATCGTGCCCGTCTTTCCTGCACACGCCTGTCATTTCTGCACGTGCCTCAGCGGGGTGGGGGGGGGGAGAGGGCCGCTATTGTGCTGGGGGGGATGTGTGGAATGGGCGAGATTGTGCCTGTTTTTCTTGCAGGAGTGCACCCGTAATCACGCACGCCTTCCCTGCATGAACGAAACTGTGTGGCGCTTGGGGTGGGGAGATGGCTGCGATGTTGGTTGCCACCGAATGCGGAGTTTGCGACCCAAGTCAAAATTTTCATGAAATTTTTGTTCGCAACCTGATTTGGTCGTGAACCAAGGCATTCATGAGCCAAGGTATCACTGTATAAGCTACGCAGAAAATAACCGGCTCCTTTCTGTGAGATTAAACTCATTTTCCTGGACATCTGGAATTGGAGCTCAGAACCCTGGCACTTCTCATCTAAAGCAGGGCTTTCCCAGCTCATATCCTTTTGCCACCAATACCAGTTCCAAGGAGTAAAACTATTGTTATAATTCTGTTCTTGCTCCTGGTGAATCAGTGTAGCTGAATCGGAAGGGAAGGTGGGACTCAGCATGCCCTGATGATGGTTCCAGCTATAATCATACCCTTTCGCCCTTTCCTTTAATTGCCCAGTTTGAAGGCAGCCATGTCAAGTAGAAAGTGATTGCTTTAAATCAACAGTTGGTTGAGCCAGTTTATATTTTACTGGCTTTTCCTGTAAGTGAGCCTGGGGAAGTGTTTTTGGGAGCAAGCCTTAGTGAGTACAATGATATTCTCTGGGTGCAGTGATACCCAGAGACTAAAGATCATCTAGAAATTTGACCCTTGCATATTTTGAATCGAAATGTCTCACTCTACCTTCCCTCTGCAAGCAATTTCTGGACTGGATGTGTGTGTGCCTGTGTGAATTGGATATTTTGTGGATTGGCATTTCCATGATTCACACACTTTTGTGTTTCTCCAGATGCAGTTCACACTGCTCTGGGCTTTCTGATATTTAAAATTATTGCGGGAGGGGTTGCTCATGGAAATGTTAAAAAAAATATTCTAGATGCATAAAACCATGGAGTGTCCTTACATGAACGTATCACCAGCCTTACCATATATGCAGGGAACCCTGCAAAGCTCGGCAACATTCATCACGCTGAAACACACAGAACATGTGGATTGTGAAGGAAATGTCTTTTTAAAAAATGGATGATTAATCGCAGAAGGGAATGGGAAGGAATCATAAGTAAACAAATGCTCCAGCACATTTTTGTGATAAATTATTGATGCAGCCATTTCTACGAGGAGCCACACACAGGTTGTGCCACAGGACGTGGCTCAGAACCTCTCTTACAGGCGTCAGCTGCCACGACTTCACAAACAAAGATACAAATCTTGCATTGCTGTGAAGTCTGACAGTTCCCACATGCTTTGCAATCAGTGAGTTGTATTAAATGATAAACTGAAAGAGAGAGAGAGAGAGAGAGTGAGAGAGAGAAGGAAGGAAAGGAAGAAGAAACCCTCTGAAGAATTGGTGCTTAATTACAACTTAATTAGCATAATTATGCATGCTAATAGCATCTCAAATGAATAGCAGTTGTCAGGAGGTTGGGACCATCTGTAAGAGTGTTGGATTAATACATCATTTTTTATTTCTAACAATGCTGTAACCCTTTCCCTGAAAGCGATTTTCATTAATCAAGTTCATTTTTATTATATAGAAAATTTGGCATTTTTCATTATGGACCATTATCTTTTCCCCCATGTAGTCCTAATACAATACTAATGAGACCCCATGTGGCTACTCCAGGCTGACAATGGTAGTACAGGTGTATTGTTATAATTGTTACAAACAGCATGTTGTACCTGAGGCCTAGTTGAGTTCTCCTCCCAAGGTATAAGGCTTTCCGCCTGCCATTACCCCTGGGGCCCAGTGCAGTTTCCAGAACTTTTATATATATTAAAAAGCATGTTTGTTAGCACAGGTGGGGAGTTTTAAAGCAACAACACAGCCAAGCATTTTCAAGACCCCTAACCTGGAAGTTTAAAATACCCATTTTTCCAGAATATGTCTGCCCTACAGTCTACGACATTTGCCTTGGTTTGAACACAGGGCAAATGGTGTGCACAATTCTGAAGAACTCCTGAAGGCTGAAGCAATGAAATTTATTTTTCAATTTATTTATTTATTTTTCAATTTATATCCTGCCTTTTTCCTACAAAGGGCTCAAGGCAGCTTACGTCATTCTCCTCCTCCATCTTATCCCCACAACAACAACCCTGTGAGGCAGGTTCGGCTGAGAGTCTGCGTCTGGCCCAGAGTCACCCAGTGGGTTCCATGGCCGAGCGGGGACTCGAACCCAGGTCGCCCGAGTCCCAGTCCCACGCTCTTCACCACGATGCCACCCTGGCTCTCCAATGGAAGATCTAACAGCACCAGCTATTTATTTAATAATATGAACCTCATTCCACGCAGCGTGTCATCTTAAGCAGATTCAACACTGTGGTTACAATAACTCACAGATGCGTGGCAAACATTTAATGACGAGTATGAGAAATGGTGCAAATCAAATATGAGAGGAAATCTGGTATTTTTGTGGCAGAGATCTGGCAAATGAATTGTTTCTTTTGTTGGGCCATTTGAAAATTGTTGGTGTTGTTAATTATATTTATTTATAATTTATTTATTTATTTAGAGTTTTTATATACCATGCCATCGCTTAACGCCTCGAGACGGCTTACATAAATAAACAAACATGGTACAAAAAGTACAAATTATACAAATTAAAAACCTGATTCATTCCGGCTGCAAATTAAAACCTATAGTTAATACTAAACATTGTTAAAATATTGTTTAAATAAAAAGGTCTTCGCCTGGCGCCGAAAAGCAATAACCACAGCACCAGGCAGACCTCTCTGGGGAGCGCATTCCATAGATGGGGCACCACCGCAGAGAAGGCCCTCCTCCGGGTGCTCACCCTCTTAATGTCCTTCATTGAGTGTTCCCGGAGGAGAGCCTCTGCCACCGATCTCAAGGGGCGGGAGGGCATGTATGGACGCAGGCGCTCCTTTAGATAACCAGGTCCCAAGCTGTTTAGGGCTTTATAGGTGATAACCAGCACCTTGAATTGAGCCCGGACTTCGATGGGGAGCCAGTGAAGCTGACAGAGGACTGGGGTTATGTGAGAATATAACCCCGTCCCCGTCAGCAACCTGGCTGCTCTATTTTGCACCATCTGAAGTATCCGGACTGTCTTCAAGGGCAGCCCCACGTAAAGCGCATTACAGAAATCCAACCAAATATTGCATTTCTATCCTGCCAGTTTCCCATTTTGAGGAACCCACACCTTCATTTATCCTCACAACAACACCCCTGAGAGGTAGGTTAGGTCGAGAGTCACTTCATGGCTGAGCGGGGACAAGAGCCAGACCTCCCAGGTCCCACTCTAACACTTTCACCATCTCGCCAGACTTGCTCACACTTTGCTCTTAATCAACATGTTGGTCCTGGACAGAAAGAGTGGGGTGGAGCCTTGCACTACTTTAAAGGTGGGGGTAAAGCCTGGCTTTGTAGCAGGAAGCGTTGTCTTGAAGCAGCAGTCTTCTGGCCCCGAAATCTGCGGCTGGAGGTGCAGCAGTGGGGATCAAACCCCCTGACAGCCGAGGCTGCTGCTTCCCTGCAGGGGCTACTCTCCACAGGCATGGGGCCGTTCAGGTGGTTGTGAGGGGAAGAGGAGGAGGGAGAGGCTGGTGTGGAGCAGGCTGAGAGCTCTCCTGAAGCTTTTCTAGCATGGCTTCCTCCAAAATGGCCCATCTACAAGAGCAATGAACCCTGCCAGGATGTGAGGACTGGGAGGTCGCCTCCTCTGCCCCTCAAGCTCCCCTCATTCTTCCCTCACCCACAACCTGATTGTGGGTGAGGGGGCCACCTGGCTTGCATAAGGGAGACCTGGGCGGGAGGGGGGGGATATTGCCCTCTCCCAATTGTGCCCGCCCGGGTATCTGGTCCAGCACCGTTCACGGCCGGAGGGGAGGGGGGTTGCTTTAGTTTACCGAGCCTCCATCTCCCTCACGGGACTTCCTGTCCCTTCGAGACCAGGGCTGGAGTGTCTCTACTTGGAGTTGGGTGACCGAGACAGATTGGGGATCCTGTTGGTGTACCGTGCACCCTTCTGCCCAACAGTCTCCCTGCCTGAGCTGACAGAGACCGTCTCGGACCTGGTGTTGAGGACCCCCAGGATGTTGGTCCTGGGGGACTTCAATCTCCATGCCGAGGCTAGTCTGACCGGGACGGCTCAGGACTTCATGGCCTCCATGACGGCCATGGGGCTGTCTCAACATGTCACCGGCCCGACCCATGAACGTGGACACACTCTGGACCTGGTTTTCTTGACGGGGCAGGAAGAGGGTGGTCTGAGGGTGAGAAATTTATGTTTGACACCCCTGTCATGGTCAGATCACTTCCTTGTGAGGTTTGAGCTCGAGAGTGGCCTCTCCCTCTGTAAGGGTGCGGATCCGATTGTGTGGGTCCGCCCCCGGAGTCGGATGGATCCGGATGGATTCCTGAAGGCCCTGGGGGAGTTTCTGGCTGACAAGGCTGGTGCTCCTGTCGAGGCTCTGGTCAAACTGTGGAATGGGGAGATGACCAGGGCTGTTGACACGATCGCTTCTAAGCGTCCTCTCCTGCTAGGCAGAACCCACTCTTCCCCCTGGTATACACCTGAATTGCGGGTGATGAAGCAGGCTGGGAGACTGCTAGAGTGTAGGTGGAGGAGATCACAGGATGAATCTGACTGAACACACTTGAGAGCCCATTATCGGGCCTATGCTGTGGCGGTGAGGGTGGCGAAAAAGAATTTCTTTTCCGTTTCCATTGCCTCCTCAAAATGCCGTCCAGTGGAGCTTTTTCGAGTGCAGGTTCGTCCAGGACCTAAGAAAGATCTGGTTCCACCCTTGAAGGCCCACTGTGATGACTTTGCCAAACATTTCAGGGAGAATATTGCTCAGATTCATCATGAGCTAGACTCTACTAGTGACTCAGAGGTTTCTGGGGAGACACCAATGCTGCCATCTGGTCCAAAATTAATGGATGAATTTCAGTTATTGCGGCCTGATGATGTGGACAAGGTGCTTGGACGAGTATGTCCCACCACTTGCCTATTGGACCCTTGCCCGTCTTGGTTAATAAATAATTCCAAGCACGGGATTGGGATCTGGATCTTGGAAGTGGTTAATGCCTCTCTGAGGGAGGGTCGGGTACCTGCCCCTTTAAAGGAGGCGGTAGTCCGACCGGTCCTGAAGAAAGTGTCACTGGATCCAGAGATGGCCACTAATTATAGATCAGTGGCCAACATCCCGTTTCTGGGCAAGGTGTTAGAGCGGGTGGTGGCAGGACAACTCCAAGCACTCTTGGATGAAACTGATTATCTGGACCCATTTCAGTCCGGCTTCAGACCCGGGTACGGTACTGAATCTGCCTTGGTCACCCTGTACGATGACCTGTGCAGGGAGAAGGACAGCAGGAGTGTGTCCCTGTTGGTTCTTCTGGATTTCTCAGCAGCTTTCGATACCATCGACCATGGTATCCTTCTGGATAGGCTAGCGGGATTGGGGGTCGGAGGCACTGCTTTGCAGTGGTTCTGCTCCTATCTCAATGACTGATTCCAGAAGGTGGTGCTGGGGGACTATGGCTCTGTGCCATGGCAGCTATGCCATGGAGTACCGCAGGGGTCCATTTTGTCCCCTTTGCTGTTTGACATATACATGAAACTTCTGGGAGAGGTCATCAGGAGGTGTGGGCTGCGGAAACATCAGTACGCTGATGATACCCAGCTCTACCTCTCGTTTTCCACCAATCCAGGTGAGGCAGTGGCTGTGCTGAACCGGTGCCTGGCCGAGGTAATGGGCTGGATGAGGGCCAATAAACTGAAGCTCAATCCAGACAAGACGGATGTCCTGTTAGTTGGCGAATTGGGCTTCAGAGAGGGTGAATTGAATCTAGTCCTGAATGGGGTTGTACTCCCTCTTAGGGACAAGGTTCACAGCTTGGGAGTTCTCCTCGACCCAGAGCTTTCACTGGAAGCTCAGGTGACAGCGGTGGTGAGGAGCGCTTTCCTTCAGCTTCGGCTGATCCATCAGCTGCGCCCCTACCTGGAGTACGACTGCCTGGCGACAGTGACACATGCGTTGGTGACTTCCCGCCTTGACTTCTGTAACGTGGTCTACGTGGGGCTACCCTTGAAGACAGTCTGGATACTTCAATTGGTTCAAAATAGAGCTGCCAGGCTGCTGATGGGGACTGGGCGTTATGTTCACATGACTCCAGTCCTCCGTCAGCTTCACTGGCTTCCCATTGAAGTCCGGGCCCAATTCAAGGTGTTGGTGATGACCTATAAAGCCCTAAACGGCTTGGGTCCTGGCTACCTGAAGGAGCGCTTATGTCCATATACGCCCGCCCACCCCCTGAGATCTGTGGGAGAGGCCCTTCTCCGGGAACCCTCCGTGAAGGAAATTAGGAGGGTAAGTACTCGGAGGAGGGCTTTCTCTCCAGTGGCGCTCAATCTATGGAATGCGCTCCCCAGAGAGGTCCGCCTGGCGCCGTCGTTATTTGTTTTTTGACGCCAGGCGAAGACCTTTTTATTCAAACGTCATTTTAATTGCTAATATTATTGGCTTATTTTATTCTTTGGCCAGGGTGACTTATTTTATATTGTTAATTCATTTTATATTTTTAGTGTATTATATTTTAATTGATGTTTTGTGAGCCGCCCCGAGGCTTTGGCAAATGGGGCGGCATAGAAATTTTCTAAATAAATAAATAAATAAATAAATAAATAAATAAATAAATAAATACGCTCACTCTAAGCCAGGGAGTTCAGGAGCTGATGGGCCACGCTATACGAGGGCACTGCACCCATAAGGAATCTCGTTCTTGGTGGTCTCTGTGCAGCACACGCGGGTGCAGGTGCACAAGCCCGTTTGTGAAAATGCACAGCTGACATTGTTCAAAGAACAATGGTTACGGGTAAGCAGCCTGCCCTTTTCATGTCAAATGGAAAATTTCCTCCAGATCCCTTCAGGCAACTGTTTTAGATTTCTTCTGCATCGGTGCCTTTTGCTCTCTGTGTCCTGTTACGCAGCATGTAGACCTGGGATGCAAACATACACACACAACAGCAACAAACAATTAGGCACAAACCTATGCATGCTTCAGTAGGAAAAGTGAGTCACCCTGGGAGTTGTGGGACATTTTTTCCTGTCTAAACAGGGCGGGGATTGCATCCTTAGACACAGTTGGAAATTTTCCAATATATTATCCTCTCTCCCTGCCCCCTCCACACACAAATGTGTTATTGCTGCAAAGGACT
>NW_025335701.1:6094282-6222186 GCF_004798865.1 Varanus komodoensis | reverse complement strand
GGAGGGGGCAGGGAGAAACTGGGCCTTGAGTATGTTTCCCAGGGGTAGTTTGTTGGAGTCCTCCATTATATATGAGCTAGACCCACCTACAGGGAAACCAATGAATGGGTTAAGGTGTAGCGACAGCAAGGGGCCAGAGTGCGTAAGGCCAGGCTCTTTCAAGGACTCCATAACTGCAGCTACCTGTGACAAACGGAAACTGGTCACTTCTCCTTGCCAGAAGTTTGGGTTAACAGCAAGGTTAGCTGCACTTACTCTGGATGAGGGCAACATGGGTGATTTTACTGGTGCACATTCCTGGAAGTGGCATGCAAATTATACTGGGCCAGTCTGCCATAGTGGTTTGATTTGGGAGCCCTGAGCCATTGCTGTTTGGTCCTGAAGCTCACGGTGGGACGTTGGGCCAACCGCTGACTCTTTGGCTCACGCATTTCACAGTGAAATGTGAAATGATGAAACGGAGAGAAGGACAAATGAACTACTTCAGGTTCTTTGCAAGAGGAAAGGGGGTGAACTACACATGTAATAATAGTAGGCTTTTCAAAAAAACAGAGCTACAACATTGACAGAGCAACCCTATGGTCCCTAGGCTGCATCTGGGAAACCAAAGGATGCTGCAGATCCATTCTGCCAAGCCCAGGGTGATGCCTGTGAGCGTAGAGGGGGTGAATTGACCCTGAAACTCACCTCTTCCCGCAGAGCCCCTCCCAGCCTTAGAGGAAAACTTCCTGTCCCAAGGTTGGAGCTCTGACCTCAGGAGAAGAATGGAGTGGGACGGAAAGTGGGGTGCTCTGGGTGGAATGATGAGCGGGGAGGGGAGAGCCAAGGGTCCAGTGGATTCCAAGGCCTCTCAGGCTGCAATCCCAGCAACGCAAGCAGCGTTGACAAAGAAAGGGGCCAAGTGGTGAGGAGAGATTTCACATGCCTTTGCTCCATCTGGAAACCTCCTACCAAGGGACAATTTTGGAGGCTTCCATCACTGGGCCACTGGACCTCTAGTCAATTAATTTATTATTAACCTTTTAATTAAATACATTTTTATCCCACCCAGGAGCTTGAAGGCTCTCTGGGCAATTAACAAACTCAAATACATAAAATAAGCACAATACAACAACAATGATCGGATTAAGCAATTTTCAACAGGGTTTAAAACATTTTTAATGTTTATTATATTATTTTGATTCTTTGTTGCTTTTCATCTTATTATTATTGCTGCATCATCATCATCATCTCATAGATGTATGTGTTGCCAAAGAAGGTTAAAGGTAAAGGTTTCCCCATGGCATTAAAGTCCAGTCGTGTCTGACTCTCGGGGGCGGTGCTCATCTCTGTTTCCTAGCCGAGGGAGCCAGTGCTTGCCCACAGACAGTCTCCGTGGTCGTGTGGCTGGCATGACTAAACACCGAGGTGCACGGAACGCTGTTACCTGCCCACCGAAGTGATGCCTTTTTATCTACTTGCATGTGCATGCTTTCCAACTGCAAGGTTGGCAGGAGCTGAGACAGAGCAACAGGGACTCACCCCGTTGTGCAGATTCAAACCGGCGACCTTTCGATCAACCAGCCCAGCAGCACAGCGGTTTAAACCACTGCGCCACCTGCAGTCCACTGCAGTATTTATTTACTGTTTCTATGCCACCCCACAGATGACGCTATCTGGGTGGTTTACACCATGCATAAAAAGAAATGATAAAAGTACAATAAAAATATCATGCAGTCACAAAAAATGTTAAAAAGTTTTAAACAATTAGAAACTGGTAACAAAAAGAGACAATACCAGGGAACAGCAAAAAAGAACTAAAGAAAGAAAGTCTTTAAAGCCTCAGAAAAGAGGATCACAGATGTAGTGCCGGATGTTATTTCATGGACGGGGCCACTGCTGTGATAGCCTCTCCTCTTGCTGCCAGCATCTGCACCTCTCCCAGAGTTGGCGCTTGAGCATATTGTCGGGGAAGATCACAGTTGCAAGAGGCACTCTGATAGGTATTGTGGCCCTCAGCCATTTAAATATATCTTTAAGGTATTTGAAAAATCGATTATGCTATATATTGCGCTCCCCAGAGAGGTCCACCTGGTGCCATCATTACGTATTTTTTGGCGCCAGGTCAAGACCTTTTTATTTAATCAATATTTTAATATGTTTTAATGGGAATTGGATTTTATTGTTTGTATTTTATTAATCGCAGCCAGAGTGGAATTGTCAATTTATCTATTTTATTTTGATCTATGTTGTAAGCCGTCCAGAGATGCAAGTAATAGACGGCATACACATTTTATAAATAAATAAATATTTACACTGGTTAAAATGCACAAAATTGCTAGAACATTCGTATAACTCATTAATGAAAACTCTCCCATAATCACCGCCTGACAGAGCACTCAGCACGTGTTCCCACTTGTCATCCTGGGTAAAGAATGGGAGGGTTGGTGCCTCCCAGGCACCAGGGGGCAGCAGTGCGTGGGGAGCTTGCCTCATGAACTGGGTGCCTCTGGAGAGAAGGCCCCCTTCCTGGTCTTGTTGAAGCAACTGGCCCTGTTTAATTGGATGCTAGTTTAGAATATGTGATTTTAACACAACTACTTACAAAAATTATCCGTAGTAAGTGACATCTTAAGAAAGGCATCCTAAAAGTCACCTGTGCTTTCCCACACATGAGGAAATCCCTCTTCTACCACAGTCCCTGGAAATATATAATCTAAAACCCAGTATTTTATTGAGAAGTATATTTATAAATGTGCAAACACGTGGGATTTTAATTGATCAAAGGCAACTCTACATTTCACCATACATTTTGAAAGTGGCCTTTAGTGTTAAAAGATGCTTCCACCATCTTTTTATTGGCTTTTAATTTACTTAAAGGGGTTGCTTAGATCTTTAATTGGGCTGTAATAACAAGAGTGATAGCAAGTTAGATTTCCATCAACATACCCATGAATTGCCAGTATTTAGCAATAAATTGCCAGCTAACAATCTTCTTGTAGCTTGCCTTGTAAATGCCAATATGAAGGCCCAAACACTCCTCAATGAGTTAATTAAACATTTAGTGCTCTTTTAATTTTGAATTAATTACAGATCAAATGGATTTATGCGTCATGTAAGTGCCTTACATGGTAAGTGCCTTTCGAACAATCCATTGGTATTTAGAACTTGACAGAGTTGGTGATTGGTTGAAGAATAACCAATCACCAACTGACATGATTCAGATTATACGTTTGTCCAGTTCATACTGAATCTAACTCCCTTTTACTATATAATATTTATTTTTGCATGCATGTTATCCTAACTATGGATTTTCATTTCCATTTTAATACGTTTTTAGAACTGAGAAATATATAGCAAAATTTAGTTAGCAAAACTGAATGTTAATTGTGTTTCAATCTTCCTTTTAATCTGGAAAGTGTAAACTGGGTTGATTTACTTAAGAAATGTAGACCAAATGAAATCTACAAGTGTCCCTAACCAGATTCTTTAGTGCAATACAGTATACATATCAGGGATTATCTAAACTTAGTTAATTAAAAAGATAGAGGAAAAGGAAGAGGGGAGAGGAGGAAGGAAGGAAGGCAGGCAGGCAGGCAGGCAGGCAGGCAAAAGAGAACTCCAGCTGAAAAGCATTTCCACTGTTCACTCAGCCAGCTTGGAAGAAAATTATACCAACTGGCCAAGAATTGCTGTTAAGAGGAATCTTGGATAGAGGAGTCACATTTTCCCCCTCAAACCTCCTACAAATGAGCAGACATCTCTGCACATTGCTGTATAATAGCTCTATGCTCATTAATAGCTCTATCATTGATAAATGATCACTGTATGTGCATCTTATCCTCTATCAGTGACGCAGATTGGATGGAAGCACTTATGCTGGTGTCATTAACTAGTTTACTTTATCTATTGTATGGAACTAATCCGTCCTCAGGAGAAATGGGTAAAATTGCCTTGATTCGATTTAGAAATAGCTCAGCATTTATGGAGCTTTTTAGTGCTTGTCCAATTCTGAGAATTTCCCAGGTGGCACGGTGTGAAAATGCATGCCGATGATGCTCAGGGAACAGCCCTGAGCTTGGCATCTCCAGCCTGAAATAATCTTGGGCAGCGATTGCTGTGGAGCTTCTGCCTGAGCCACTGACGAACTGAGAATTGGGTTGGTGGCTTGAGCTCATGGAGGTGGAAGAGGAACTACACTGGCAGGCCCCACCCCCAGCACCAGTGGCAGCCCTGGCTCTGCTCCCGGATCTTCAGCAACAGCTCTGGACAAGGAATGTGTGACTGTTGGCACAGAGGTTCTTCAGCGCAATCAGGAACCCCGCGAGGCCAGTGGCGCATGCGTAGGTCCTTGCACGGTTCTTCCACTAAATATGGACAATACCATGGGACCCTGGGGTGTTGCTGCTGATCGCTTTTGCATGTCACTCTTTCAGGTGTTCACAGAACTTGCTGAGGGCATTCAGGGCTATGGATTTAAATTCACAGCAACGCATGATGTTTGGTTTATGCCGACTGCATCGTTACCAGCATTGGTGTCAGTTCGGCTCAGCAGCAGGGAAGAGAGTCAGGCACCTCTGCTGAAGAATAGACCCCCTTCTTCTGCAAAAGCATCCTTCGGCGATGGCCTCTTCCATCGCCTGCCAGGTGCATATGGCCCTTCTTGGCAGCTGTGGGGTGCCATGTGCCATATGGCAGTGTCATGGTTGCTCTTCCACAGGGCATGCTGGATTTTACAGGACATTGTGTGTGGGGGGCCTCTAATTTTTGGTGGCATCGAGGGCATTATGACCTCAAGGCCCATGTTCATTCCTGTGCCATCTGCCGGCATGGCAAATGGAAAGACCGTGGAGCTTCTGCAGCACCCCATGTCCCCTCAGGACCATGGAAAGCTCTCTCTTTGGATTTCTTCACAGACCTGCCTGCATCTCAAGGCACGATGGCTATTTGGGTGGTAGTGAATTTATTCACAAAGATGGCTCATTTTATTCTTTGTGTTCCCAGCCCAGGGTGTGGGCAGCGAGAGTCAGGACAGAGGAACCTGGACCTGGGAGACATGACCTGTGCCAGGACAGGGTCCAAACACTGTCTGGATACCACTAATTAGGTCAAAGACAGAGGCATCATCAAGAAAGAGGCTGAAATCAGGCACTGGGAGCGCATATTAGAACAAGACAAAGATGCAGTCATGAGCAAATCCAAGGTCTGGAATGAAGAGGATGAAGCAGGGTCTTTGTCCTCCTCATTGTCCGAGGCAGGGTAACTGGGTGGTGTTCAGGAGCAGCAGAAGGCCTGGCAAGCAAAGCAAGGTGGGTTGGGACAGGAGGGGGCAGAAACTGGATGCAAGCACTGGAATGTGGTACAGCAAGCAGGAAAACCTGTATTGTTCAGGGAGCCAGTGGCGAGAAGAGCTTGTTCTTACATATCCTTTCTCCCTGGTCTCCCAGCTGGTGCTCATCAAGAACCCAGGCATTCCAGCATGGTCTCTGATGGAGCCTACAAAAACTGCAGTGGCTGTTCTGGTTCGTGGCAATTAAATTCTAAGACCTCCCAAGTGCCTTTAGCTGCTTGTTGGAAAACTCCATGACAGCAGAGTAGTTAAGCCAATGGCAGAAAGAGGGGCAGGGCAGCCAGTGAAGAAAAAGTTCAAGGAGGTCAGGGGCAAATCTCAGGATGCAGCTCAGGGACTTTTGATGAGACGCACCATACCTGGCCTGCGACGATGCGCACTTGGGATACGAACAGATACAATGGAGTCCCGGCTCAGGCTCCAACGATTCAGCTTTCTATCTGGATTGCAGGCATTTCAAATAAAGCTCTTTAGGATTTGGGATGAGGGTTTACCTCTCATTAAATATGGGAGGCTGTTGCTGTACACACAGTGATATAAATGGTGTCCAAGCATGCTTTGCTTAAAACGTTTGAAACTCGACATGCTTTTATGGTGCTTTGGAGAATTTCCATCTTTCTCTTCTATTACCCTAATGCTTCTAATAAATTTTTAACTCTACGGATACTTGGATGCCAAACCAACCATTATTTTTAAATTTCAATTCTCTTCATTGAGCTTGCTGCCTATCAGACTAGCTGCGGTCAGAAAATACTTTCGGCTCCGCACCACATTATGTTTCCCTCTATTATATTAAATGTTGCATCTCTGATTACTGTCGTATCTTTTATAATCTGATAGCTCATATTTAGCATCGAATGAGAGGGTAGGATTGGGGGAAATTGCGACCCTATCCTCCTGTTGTATATTTGGCTCTGCTTGTGGCTTTATTGGTTTGGCGCTTCTACAAGTTTCATTGGTTTGGAGTTCTACAACTTATGCAGCCAAGAAGTACCAGCTTCTGTTGACTTAACTTTTGTGAAACAATAAAAATATTTTGCACTTTCACAGGGTTGAGTGCCTTCCACCACAGGTTGTGGACCAGTCAAAGGATGACGAGCACTTTTGCACGACATTGTATGCCTTCTCTGGGCTTTAAAATGAAGTGTGAGGAGAGAAGGAGGCTACAGACTTTCATAAAGATTATAGTTAAAGACATGAAACCCACACAATCTCCTTGGCTACCCCCTAACTAAGGTAAGCATGGCAAACCCTATTTCACCCACGAGAATTTCTCTGGAATGTTCTACAGCACAGGGAATGGTTTCTTCTCTATCAAGTGGAATAAGGCTGGTCAAACAAAATGTGGGACAAATTTTCAGCACAGTCCTAACCGAATCTTGCAGATGCTGTTTGGAAGGAAGTTACACTGAGCTGAAGGAGGCATACTCCAAGTGTGTGCTCATTATGCCTAAGGATGCTACGAAATATCTTTAAACAATGATAGACTTTAGCCAGCGTCTAATGGGCTTGGAAAATGAATATATAGCTATCCAGTCTATTTCAATTATTTCCAAAACATAGGGAGTGGGATGGCAAGGGACAATAGCTTCCATGTTTTGTTTTGTGATTTACTATTTAATAATGTCCCATAATGCATCCTTCATGCATTGTTATGCCACAGAAGGGAATTCTTTGGATACACTAATAGTGGTACGAGGGGAAATGGTCTCTCTATTTAGCTGTCACAAGAGCTTTCTCTTCCCTCTGAAATTTCAAATGTCATACACAACTGCTACCTTTTCCCTGGATTATCTTGTACAAAGCTAATAGTTTTGGAACGGATGCAGATATTTTAATGCAATGCTATGGTTCTGGTTTATAGAAAAAAGGATCAATTTCTGGGGAAGGCTTCAAAGAGGGAGACTGCCCAAAGTTATAAATGGCTCAGTCCCTTAATTCCGTCATAATCCTATTTGATGTATAGTTCTCAGTGCTGCTGAATCCTTTTAGGTCTCTTTGATCAAGCTAGCGCTTTCAGACACGATGCTCCTTGTCATCTCAACCCCTAAAATAACACAAATTGCCATTTAATTTCTAAAACGATCCATTTTGCGTAAAGTTTATTTGGCAGAGCAAACAGCACACCAGATGTCCGAATCCATTCATCACATCCAGAGATGAGCCAGTCCCTGAAAGAATCCAGGAACCGCTGACAGTGCAAGCATGTTTAGCGATTTCATAGCACATTGCCGTTTGCTGCTACCATGCATGAAGGAACCGGTTCCTGGAGAACTCAGCTACCAACAGAGGCTTCTAGTTTGCTTCTAGAATGGGAAAATGGGCCTGAAATTGGACCTGTGTAACTGCCATGGCGGGAGAGTGCAGAGACACCTTTTTCAGAGGATAGAGCGATACCTCCAGGAGCTTACTGCGGCTCTGGTTGGCATTTAATTCTTACCCAGGCAGATTTTGGGGTGGGTTGTCTCACTTGCCTGAACTTTTTACAGCTGGGGTGTAGAACCTCTTTTCATCTGAGGGCCAATTCTGTTTGGACAGACCCTCACGGACAACAACATTCCAGTAGTGGACATGAGGGGTGGGGCAAAATTCCTGCAAGTTTTAGCTTAATACTCTCTTTGCCGGTGGCTGGACACTGTTTAGGCTAGGGAACAACAGCATATAAACCAGGAAACCATCCAAATAAATTATGGGTGGGAGAAAGGTGGGGCCATTTCTGGAATCCCATAGAGCCAGATTGGGACCCCAAGAGGGTCAGATTCCCCCCCCCCCACGGTCTGAGTTTCTGCACATCTGTTCTGGGAGCTACTGGTAACTTCTTTGAACAGTTTGTCCCCCAGATGGAGCAAGCTATAATCTGCACTGTGATGATACACCAATGCAGAGAAATCTTCCATTATCATTCATTCCAATCTGCCATCTTGTGGCAAAGAAACCTTCCCTTAATCTGCTGTCTGTCTCTAGCTAAAGAATGAGTATTTGCCTTCTAAACAACTCGTTCCTAGTGTGAACTAGAACACTGATGAAAAAGAGAGGCCTGCAATCTAGGGTACTAGTGAAACTGAAATATTAGTTGCAGCAGATTTTTGAGAAACGCACTTTTTTGATAGCCTGCTAAGTTGGTGGGCCAGAAAAACTCCCTGGTACCAGCCCAAAGTGCTGCACTGCATCCTTTATGGCACGATGCTAATTGTGTTTATTTGAGGTCTCAGTTGGTGTTTTCCAGAACTCATACAAACCCCAACTGATAAATTAACCAATCAAATTTAGTTCTGAATTCAGTCCAAAGCTCTATTGCCAAAGGTTGGTTCCAGCATAAATAATATCAAAACTACAGCAGAAATGGAACCTACTAAAAATAAAGCAATCTAGTGCACTGCTCTGGATTAGTCTGAAGATACACTGTTTTGAATTAGGGTAGAATTTCCAGGGGTACAATATTGCAGAAGAAAATTAACAGACCCTGCATCTGTTCAAATGAATCGGCCATGAGTCCCTTATTTGCCTCTTAGGAAGGATTGGCTCCATGATTTATCTTATTACTTTGACTCGTTGTGGGTGTGGGCAGTCAAGTGGCTTGAGGCACAATCCCGAACATATTTACTTAGAAGCAAGTCCCTTTGAGTTGAGTTGAATAGAAAGTGTGTTTTGGATTGTGGCCACAGGCTCACCTAGTTCCCTCCAGGTGTGTTGGGCCGGTCAGCAGGGAAGGCTTTCACATCGGCTGTAAGTCAGAAAGAAACTGGTGTTAACTATGAACAACCTCAGTCAATCCACCCTGTCTGAGTCCTTTCCTCCCACGAAGCATCTCTCATGAGCAGAAGAACGTGGATCAATCTTACTGAGTTGTTTCCACGAAGGGTAGCATCAGGATCTGCATGACCGGTATGGTACTGCAGCTCTCCCAGGTGGCTTGCAGAGTCAGCTCCAGACATGTCCATGGTTGCTGGATTACCCTCAGTAAAGTCGGGAAAGCCGGCTGGTTTCTGTTTAGTCACAAAGTCGTGGCCAACTCATCATGACGCCATGGACAACATTCCTCCAGGCTCTCCTACCGTCCACCATTCCCTGGAGTCCATCTAAGCCCACACCCACTGCCCCAGGGACCTCATCCAGCCACCTCAACCTCTGCCATCCCCTTCTCCTTTTTCTGTTAGCACAATGGACACCTTCCAACCTGAGGGCCTCATCTTCCGGTGTCATATCTCTTTGCCTTTTGGTACTATTCATGGGGTTTTCATGGCAAGGGTACTGGAGTGGGTTGCCATTTCCTTCTCCAGTGGATCACCTTTTGTCAGAGCTCTCTGCTATGACCTGTCCATCCTGGGTGCCCCTGCACAGCAGAGCTCATAGCCCCCTCGCCACAGCAAGGCAGTGATCCATGAAGAAGCCAGCTGGAAAGCTCTCCAAAAGGCTTCCTTTCCTTTCATCCCAACAGGATGCTTCAATGTGGAATTCTGTACTTAGCAGAGGACCCAGATGCCTTCTTGGCCCCTTCCATTTCTGTGCTTCTGCAGGCAAATCTCCTTGTTCAGCCTCTGGCAAAACAGTGATCAGGGTGGAGTATCAAGTAATGGGAAAGGTCTCCTCCTTAGACACCTGAGGAGCTGGTGCTATTGAAAGCAGGCAATTTAGGAGAGTCTGGAGACTGTGATCTCAGTGGGCCTGCTCTATCATTGGAGCTTTTCTTTTGACCATCATAGGAGTTATCCATGGTGCTGAAGGTCATCCTCAAAACTGGTTCACCATCATGACTTATAATAGCTCTCACAACAAATCCTGGCTCCAGTGTGTCTACTCTGGGGTGCAGTCTCAACTGGTAAGAAATTATCTGTGGTGCCCCTTCAAGTTCAGACAAAAACTGGGAATGGTTGCAGTGCCCCATTGACATGGGGCCCACCGCCCTGCACGGGTCTCACTCTGGCACAGCATAGGGCAGTTTCCTGAGAAAATGGGTGCTTGCCTGAAGCCAAGGATTTGGCTGAGGAGCGACTTTCATGGGGAATTCAGTCCCTTCTGCTACTGCACTGGATTTCTTTTGGGGCCGACATGTACAATGGGAAGCCTCCCTGCTCCTGGGCTTCTAAGCAGTGAGAGAAGGTCAGAGTCCTCCTCTCAAGGAAGATGTGAAAGCTGGCCCTCCCAAGTCAAATGCTTGCCAGCCCCTCCGAAACAAACCTGTGTGAATGGCTCATTTTCCTTCCTGATCAAAGAGCCCAGGGCCTTAAGCTGGATGATGTCACTTCTCTGGCCGACTTCATTGCTTGCTCATTTCTTTCATTTATCCAGGGCTTTGGAGGATTTCAGTTTAATTCTTTGGGTCTTAAACATTAGTGAAACATTCTTACCACTAATCGTTCATTTCAATTTTAATTACAAAGCCAGGCAAGCTTTTTTAAACAACCACACGGCCGTTCTTGAGATATGTGTTTTGTGAAATGGTCCATCGACATGTCCCTTGATAATTTTTGAGTTGGTACAAAAACGGCAAGCTCTGTGTGAGTGATCCTTCTGCCTATGCTCCCCCCCCCCCCCCCCCCCCCCCCCCCATCAAGCTTCTTGAGTTCCAGGGTACTGTTGATTACTGTAGTTAGTCTTGGCACCTGGGACATATTTAACAATGTATATTTTCCTCATTTATGAGTCTAGTTCTCTATAGGCCTGAAATATGTACAAATATCCAATTAACATATGTAATATTTAATTTTAATTAAATCAAATGCAGTTAAATTAATATTAAATATATTGATATTCAATATTCAATTAATATAAACATCAGTGTTATGAAGCATTTTGAAAGTTCACCATTCCATTCACAAATGATATTCCTTAAACCGCTGCATTTCTTTTGAGTGTTTTAGGAAGTTTTGGAAAATAATAGCTCACAAATTGTTGGCTGGGTACACTTTACATGCATTGCATGTCACATACTAAACATCACATATTGCCAGATATTAAAGACCATTACAGGTCAGCTATTCTATGTGAAATAGTATTGCGTGGCAATAGTGTGTATAGTATTCTGTACAGTCAAACAGTGCTTTGCATTTCAGTTGTTAAATATTAAATTCTATTATTGATATGATAACAAATAAATACCTGTCAGCTATTAAATAAAATGTCACAGGATGCCACAATCAGATGCTGAATATTAAGAGAATAACTGAACTATATATATAAATGCACAGACACACATGAAATCAATATAGTATAGAAAAAATTTTGGGAACAAATTGGTCTGTACAAGATTTGTGGAGAAAACCATTTGAAATTTTCCACCATGTCTCTGTTATTCCAAGAGATCCAAGGTTTAATGGATCTCATTCAAATGCATTCTTCAGCTCATGGAGCAGGTGGCAAAATAACAACCAAATCACTTTTAGTCAGTCTACAGTATTTCCATGTTTGTTTGTTTATTTAAAACTTTTCTATGCTGTCCTTTATGTATAACATCTCAGGACAGATGTTGTCCCCCACTGCACACACATTTTTTAAAAACTAGTATTGGCATCCCTGTCTGAAGCTGGTAATGGGCTGGATGAGAAAAAACAAATGTAAATCTGCACAAAATGGAGGTGCTGTCGATGTTGCGACCCCATGGACAACACTCCTCCAGGTCTTCCCGTCCTCCACCATTCCCTGGAGTCCACAGGCTCACACTGACTGCTTCAGTGACTCCATCCAGCCAGCTCATCCTCTGCCGTTCCCTTCTCCTTTTGCCATCTATTGTTCCCAGCATTAGACTCTTCTCCAGGGAGTCCTTTCTTCTCATTAGGTGGCCAAAGTATTTGAGTTTCATCTTCAGCATCTGGCCTTCTAAAGAACAGTCAGGGTTGATCTCCTCTAGGATTGACCGGTTTGATCGCCTTGCAGTCCAAGGGACTCGCAGGAGTCTCTTCCAGCACCACAATTCAAAGGCCTCAATTCTTTGGTGCTCAGCCTTCCTTATGGTCCAGCTTTCACAGCCATACATTGCAGCTGGGAAAACCATCGCCTTGACTATTCCCTTGACATTCCCTGGAGTCCACAAGCTCACGCTGACTGCTTCAGTGACTCCATCCAGCCACCTCATCCTCTGCCGTCCCCTCCTTCTTTTGCCGACAATTGTTCCCAGCATTAGGCTCTTCTCCAGAGAGTCCTTCCTTCTCATTAGGTGGCCAAAGTGTTTGAGTTTCATCTTCAAGGTCCAGATCTGGTTTAGAGGTGTGCCAGCCAGTTCTAGATGGGGTCACATTAGTGCCTGCATTGGTGATTTCTAGGCTTGATTCCTGCAATGCACTCTGCATAGGGCCACCCTTGTGCCTACTGTGGAAACTGCACAATATGGCGGCCAGGCTGGTCGCTGGGACGTATCACCCATATTAAGGTCTTTGCACTGGCTTCCAATGCAGAAAGAAGTTTCTTGCAACCTTCGAGAGGGACTAAAATATGTATCTCTTCTGATAGGCCTTCCTGGATTAGTTCCGAGAATAGTTTATTTAATATGTTTGTTTTTGGTTGAAATGTTAACTATTCTTGGTTGTGACCTCCTGTAAACATCCCAGGGCCTATGGGAAAGAGGCAGTATAGAAAAATCAAAATAAGAAACAGACAAAGAAATAAACATGCTATCATATCTTAGCTCAGTATTCTCAAGGCTAAACATGACCAGTTCTTTTGATTTCTTGAGGCTTGTTTCTGGACCCCAGATAGTCCTTGTTGCTCACTTCAGAATTCCCTCCAGCATGTCCACATCCTTCTTGAAGTGATGTCTCCAGAACTGGACACAGGACTCCAGATGGGGCCCCACCAGTGCTGAGCAAAGGGCAACTAGTACTTCACGTGATTTATTTATTTATAACATTTTTATTCCACACCCATCGCAGAAAACCTCAGGTGGCTTCCAAGGCAGATAAAACATAGAATAGGATAACATTAAAAATTCAGAGTATCTCGGCCATAATTTAAAACCAATAAATAAGAAGAACAAATTAACAATTAAAATATCGTTTAAATAAAAAGGTCTTGGCCTGGCGCCGAAAAACAAATAACGATGGCGCCAGGCGGACCTCTCTGGGGAGCGCATTCCAGAGGGAGGGGCGCCACCGCAGAGAAGGCCCTCCTCCGGGTACTCACCCTCCTTATATCTTTCACGGAGGATTCCAGGAGAAGGGCCTCCTCCACCGATCTCAAGGGGTGGCAGGGCATATATGGACACAAGCGCTCCTTTAGATAACCAGGTCCCAAGCCGTTGAGGGCTTTCTAGGTGATAACCAACACCTTGAATTGGGCCTGGACTTCAATGGGGAGCCAGTGAAGCTGACAGAGAACTGGGGTTATATGAGATTTGGAAGTGATCCTTCTAGTAATGCAGACCAAAATATCATTTTCTATTTTGGCAGCCCCATCACACTGTTAGCTTACATTGGGCTTGTGATCTACAACAATTCCAAGCTCCTTCTCCCTTGTGCTGTTGAGCCAAATATCCCCCATTTTGGAATTGTGCATTTGGTTTCCTTTTCCCAAGGGTAGACCTTGACATTCTTCCTGTTGAATTCATTCTGTTGCATTTGGCCACGTGCTCCAGCCTATCAAGATTTCAAGGCCTGCATAGCTATACATCGAGGTAGCATTTCATCTTTACTAAGCTGGAAAGATCTCGGCCTGCAGCTGGATGGGTTACCACATGTGGAAAGGAGCAGGGGGTTGGATTTGCTGGCCTTAAAGGTCCCTCCCAATGTTTCTATTCAATTCTATTCTGACAGCCACACAACACGGCTTCCACAAAAACAGGCCCTGCCAGACAAACCTTGTGGAATTCTATGACAAGGTTTCGAGATGGCTAGATGGAGGGGACGCAGTGGATGTGGTATACCTGGATTTCAGCAAGGCCTTTGACAAAGTGCCCGGAAGGCCCCTTCTGACTCGCTCTGTTTCTATTTTTCTATTCTATTCTATATTACTTTGAATTTTGTTTCAGTGTTCCAGGGTATTTGCCACCCCACCCCATTTTGTGTCATCTGCAGATTCGATCAACATTTCTTGCACCTCCTCATTTAAGCCATTAATAAAAATGTGAAAGAGCACTGGTTGCAGGACTGAGTCCCGCAGAACCCTGCTTGTTACCTCTCCCCAGTCTGAAAAGGAGCCATTGAGAAGCACTCTCTGAGTCCAGTTCTGAAACCAACTATGGATATATTTGAGATGCATTTGATCTAGCCCATATTCAGCTAGTTTGCTTATCAGGATATCATTTGTCAAAATATTTGCTGAAGTCAGGATATATTATGTCCACAGCATTCCTACAGTACTTCAGGGAGGGTTCCAGCTCAAAAATGAGATTAGATTGTTCTTGGCAAATCCATGCTGACTTCTAGTACTCACGGCACTGTTTCCAAAGTGTTTGGAGATCAAACTGCTTAGTTAACTGCTCTTGAACCTTCCCAGGGATGGAGGTCAGACTGACTGGTCTGCAGCTCTCAAGTTCTTCCTTGTTAACAGTCTTGAAGACAGGAACAGCTTTAGCCCTTCTTCATCATCTGGCACCTCACCCATCCTCTGTAATTTCTCGAAGTTAATAGTGGTTCCGAGAGTTCTTCTGCAAGTTCCTTGACTACTGTAGGATGCAGTCCTTCAGGTCCTGGAAATTTGAGCTCATTCAAAGAAATTAGGCATTTCAGTGGGCTTCAGTCTGTGCTTCATTTTTGCTCATGCGTGTGTGTGTGTGTGTGTGTGTGTGTGTGTGTGTGTGTCATAAACCTGTTTGGGAGATGATCGAGCACATTGGTCTCTGCTTTGTTGCATATTATCAATTTGTCCTCCACAATGAGAGGTGGAACCACACCTGCCTTTCCCTGTCGTTTTGGAACTTAAGATGAGTCCTGCTCCATCAGATAAAAGGACATTTCACCGACGATCCTAAGGGGAGATCATAGAAAGAGAACGAGTCAGAAGGGGTCTCCCGGGCCATCTAGTCTGACCCCTGGCTCCAGCCGGCTCTGCTCATGACATGCCCACCATGTGGACGTCCAGCCTATCCTTGAACTCCCTCACCACTGGGGCCTCAACCACCTCCCGTGGAAGCCCATTCCACACCCTCGGGGTCCTGACTGTCAGGAAGTGCTTCCTGGCATCCAAACGAAACCTTGGCTCCCTGAGCTTTGCTCTGTTGGAGCACATCCTGCCTTCCTCTACAGGGGAGAACAGGTCTCTGCCCGCCTCCATGGGACACCCCCTCATGTACCTGCATGTCGCCAGCAGATCCCCCCTGAGTCTCCTCAGATCCAAATGCTTCTGGGAAGTTCACAAGCAGGACTTAACTCAAGAGTCGTCTCCCTTTGTTGCCCTCCAGAAAGTGCTGTTTTGTTTGGAGCCATCACAGCTGGTAGCCCTGATACTCCATCGATTTGCCCAATTGCCTTTTAATGCCATCTCAGATAGTGCCTATCGCTACATTTTGTGGCAGCCCATTCTATACGTTAAGTGTGCAGTGTGTGAAAAGATTGCAGCATGGCCAGCCTATACCTGACTGTGTCGTGTTCGGAGGGCATATATTGTTATGCATGCATAGGGTGGCCACCTGGGAATCATCAAAAAAGGACAAAGCAGAACAAGTATTTGCATGAAGTCTGCCTTTGCTGATTTTATGTATAAAGGGGAATGCATTTCATCTCACCAACATGCGGAAGACTGAAATCTATATGCATTGCTCCTCCTGCGGTCTGGCTGCTCTTGATGGGCACCTCAGGTTCCATTTGGATGACAGGAAGCACTTCCCGACAGTCAGGACCCCGAGGGTGTGGGATGGGCTTCCACGGGAGGTGGTTGAGGCCCTGTCAGTGAGGGTGTTCAAGGATAGGCTGGGCGTCCACATGGTGGGCATGTCGTGAGCGGAGCCGGCTGGTGCCAGAGGTCAGACTAGATGGTCTGGGAGGCCCCTTCTGACTCACTCTGTTTCTATGTTCAAAACAAGGACCTTATGGCAATTAGTTATTAAAATGTCTTTTAAAAACCCAGGTCTTTGTCTGGCACCGAAAAGGAAGGCGCCAGGTGAATCTCTTTGGGGACAGCATTCCAGATGTGGGGAGCAGCTGCAGAAAGGGATGGTTCACACAGGAGGGGCTCCTTCATAGACCTCAAACGCCGGGTAGGCACATAAGGGTGCAGGGGCTCCCCAAGATAACCGGGCCTAGCCGTTTAGGGCTTTATATGTCACCACAAACACCTTGAATTGGACCTGGGCCGCAACCGGTAACCAATGAAGCGCTCTCAGTGTGGGTGTTCTGTGGGCCTGCAGGGGCTCTAGCGGCTCCCGTCTCCAACCGAGCGGCCCTGTTCTGTCACCAGGGCATGGGTGGCTGTTCTCAGGCTCTGTCTGTCCAGGTAGGGATGAAGCCAGTTTGATGGGGCACTGGCCAAGATGGGCTCCATTGGCCCTTCCAGAGCTCCCTACGGCGTGGATGGATAAGCAGTGCAGCCAAGCGAAGGAAGGCGCCTCTGGCAGAGTGTCCGCACTGAAAGCTGTGCCGCTTTAGCCACATGGAACCCTCCCATCCATTCCGCATGAAGGGCAGCAGTGGTGGGGCGGTTGCAGCTGCTGGTGCTTAGTCCTCAGTGCCCCACCTCCATGCATACCCTGGGCGTTGGGGCCAGTGCATGGGGAAGCTGTGGCTTCCTGGGTCACAGCTCTGGAGCGCAATTGCAATAGCCAAATAAACAAACACGGAAGTCAGTGTCGGCAGCAGTGGGCCTTGCCATCTGCCCGCCGTACGCATGCCGAGGCCAGCCCTGCCATGGTGTGTTCAGCCCCCCGGCGACTGGCCAGTCCCCTTAGCTGGGACATGCTGCATCCCTTCCAGATTCTGATGGCCACCCAATCGGATGCATCCAAGAGAAGGATCTCCACTTTTCCTTTGCCACCTAGTCCTGTTAAAGGGATATCATCCAATTCGTTTTACTCATGACGATTGTTTTCTGATGCATATAGACCTTTATTTTTGTATACTCGTATTTTTACTCTTTATTTTTTAATTTTTTGAAATCTCCATAAGAAGATGGTGGAAGCGTGGTATAATATATACATGACCTGATGAACAGGCTATCTGCCTATCAAAAGAATGGGCAGTAGCCAACTGAGTAAACCAGTAGAAGAGAGTCACCACCGTGTGGGCGGCTTGGCCAGCTTGTGGCACCCCCCTAGCACCCCGGACCCTCCACCATTCCAGGATATTGCTCAGGGGGAACGATGACCCTCACCCCACAACTGGGGACAGAAAAATTCCACTGAACGCCTTGGTTTTTCAGGGCATGGGGGAAATGAGCATTGGAGGTATTTTTGCCCAGGGCTGGTTTGTTCTGGGTGACTTTGCACCAGACACTGACTGTCATGAGAACTTGTCACACAGGTTTGTTGTGACGATAAACTGGAGAGGAGGAGAAGGACGTGAGCCTCTAGGTTTTTTGCATGGGGTGGTGGGTGGGGGAGAAAAATGCTGGGTATGAATATAATACTGCATAGCAATAGATACATTGGAATCCTGCTGAGATCCTTTTAGCCAGAGAAGTCAAGAGTTGGATAGTGTAGATGGCTGAGAATTTCCCTTGGTTCAGTTATTAGGCAATAATTGAACAGCAATAACTTGTTCCTATCTTCAAAAGTGGGTAAAAATATGAACCTGGGAACTATAGACCAGTTAGTCTGACATTAATCTCTGGAAAAATTCTGGAGCAAATCATTAAAAAAATTCATCTGCAAGCATCTTGAAGAAAATGCAGTGATAACTATAAATGTTCCAAATAAATAAATAAATAGAAGCCAGCATGGATTTATCAAAAATAAATCCTATCAGACTAATTTAGTCTCATTTTTTGACTGGGAAACTTCCAAGATGGACAAAGGGAACACTGTGGACATAATCTACTAAAGCTTTTGACACAGTGCCACATGATATTCTGATAAGCAAATTAGCAAACACAGGACTTGATGCAAAAACTATTAGGTGGATCCAAAACTGGCTGCTAAGTCAGACACAAAGGCTGCTCATCAATGGCACCTTCTCAAATTGGAGGGAGGTAACCAGTGGGATGTCACAGGGTTCAGTCCTGGGCCCAGCGCTCTTCAACATCTTTATTAATGATTTAGAGGAGGAAGTACAAGGAAAGTCCAGCTCTGGGCACCAAGATGTAAGGAAGATGCAGGAAAATTGGAAATGGTCTAGAGGAGGGCAACAAGGATGATCCAGGGTTTGGAAACACTCCTGTGAGGAGAGACAGAGAGAGCTGGGCACATTCAGCCTTGAGAAGAGAAGGCTGAGTGGGGACATGATATCCTTCTAGAAGTCCCTCGAAGGCTGCCTCAAAGAGGAAGGTCAAGATCTCTTCTGGCCGATGCCAGAGTGTAGGACATGGAATAATCAGCTCAAGTTGCAACAACCGAGATTCAGGCTGGACATCGGGAAAAGCTTCCTCACTGCCAGAGCAACACGACAGTGGGACCAGCTGCCTGGAGGGGTGCGGGGCTCTCCCACACTGGAGACATTCAAGGCAAAACTGGGCAGCCATCTGAGTGGGATGGTGTAATGTGGTGTCCTGCAATAGCAGGGGGTTGGACTCAATGGCCTTCATGGCCCCTTCCAACTCTACTATTCCATGATTCGATGAATACTTTTACACAATTTGAAAATTTCTGCCTAAAAAGACCCCAAAGAATTTGAGATTTTAAAAAAATGAATGTAGGAAAGAGTGATGAATTCACCCACCCAGAGCTTTCAGTGCTTAAAGACTGGGGTTTGGGTTCAGGGAATATTTGGGCCTGGGCATTGTGCTGACTCGTCTTTCTTTCCTGCCAGGCTTTTAATCATTAGCAAGCACAAACTATCATGGGGGTCTCCATGCTGGGACTGCCCCTCCTTTTTCACTTTGGCTGGCAAAGCTGGTTGGAGGTGTCACTCCAGTTCATTTTTATAAGAATTTATAGAATTGGCAGTTCATGTCTGGGAGAAGTTATTGAGATGAAAGAGGGGAAAGAGGAGGAAGGGGCATGGGGGAAAAAAAATCAAAGCTTGCATCTCTAAGAGATGGACATTTGTCCATTCTTAAGGGATTAAGGGGCAGGTACCTGCCCTGGAGAAAGTTAAAATAGCCACAAGGAAAGTGGAAGCATCTGCAGCGTGGTCAGTCCATGGAAGGGTTTGCCAGTCATCTGGTCAAGGAACTGCACAAGGTGGAGGTGGGAAGAGTTTGGAGGCTTATGGTTCCAATGTCAGTCAACTCATGCCCAAAACAAGTCCATCACAGTGAATACCTCCTTCAAATTCAGGCTGAAGCCCAGACTGGATACACTGCCCCCTTGCCATCAGAGCCACCAGACACTGCTGAGAAAGACTAAAGACCTTAAGCTTTAACTTGTTAGCAAGTTGTGCATACAGTATTTTAATATAGGAGACGGACTAATAGAAACCAAAGAAAGATAGTGCTTTATTACGGAAGACACCAAGAAACAGGACTCATCCTTACAATCAGTTGGAGCAGATGCTTCACCATGACTGGGCCATGGCACATGCAGGAAGTCCTAGGTCTGATTCAGGTATGATCGACTTCCAGGTATAGTAGGACCCCCCCCCCCCACCCCCCGGTTGGCACCCTGGAGAGTCACTGCTAGTCTCTGTCAACAATACTGGGTGCGATGAACCAGTGGTCTGGTTTGGATGAAGCCATCTTTCTAGGTTTTATTGTCTCACCAACACACTGGCACCCTCTGTCTGTCCCAGGCCCCCCAGGACCTGAAGCTGCAGGGCACACCTATCAGCATCTGGGCTTGCTGTTTTGACCCTGGCCCAACCTCTGATGGACACTTGATCTCTAAGACCAGTAAAAACCAGATTGCCCTTTTGTATTGCTGTGTGTTCCGACACGATATGTTCTGGCTGTTGTCTAAACACTGGTGATTATGCTGTACCCTGCAAAGTTCATAATTATTTATAAACTTAATGCTTGTAATGAAATGTCTGCCCTTTGATGTCTCAGTGTGTTTTTAAGCCTGGCTGACCTATATTGCAGAGGTATTATGTATACTAGGTGATGCGTGGATAGACTAGGGAATTACCCATGTTTAATGAACACTAAAATTAGAATTTGACTGAAATCCACATAAATGGCTCGACAGCAAGTTTGAGCTGCCCCTAGGGATTTGTGGGCAGCTCAAATTTACCCACAGGCAATATATATATATATATATATATATATATATATATATATATATTCATTCAGCATAGCTTGCTTTTCCTCTTCCCAGTGAACCCTCTATTTTAGGATAAAACAACTAAAGTAGAAACCTACAATACATTTGGGGAGTGGAGTAAATTTGTGCCACACAGGCATCATACAGTTGAGAGAGGTCAAGCGTATGTTGTATTTAGCAAAGATTTAAGAGGCGACACTGTTTAAGAGCATGGCATGTGGAGGGGGGAAATCGAGCAGTCGGATACCCTTCCTCTGTAAAACATGCCTTGGGCAGAAACCGGAAGCTGCCCAGAGACTCATCTAGCATTAGTGGGTGGCATATAAATCTAAAAGTAAACACATAAATAAAGCAGAGGTTACCTTCAACTCCTTCACAGAGCATTCTGTGTATAAAACAGGGCTAGGGGTATGTTTTAGGTTTACTTCTTTATTTTATCTATTCATTATATTTATAGTCCACTTTTGTCTTGCAAGGAACCCAGAGCAGCTTTTATCCCCCCCCCCCTTTTGCCCTCACAACAATCCCTTTAGGTCATTTAGGCCGAGTCCTCCTGTGAGCTCATGGCCAAGGGGGGACTAGAACCCAGCCCTCCAAGGCCAAGCCTAACCTTCTGAACAGCACAGCCCACTGTGGCGTCCACATTTCCCTGGGGGAATTTGCTGGGGCCCTTGCCAGCAGTGGGCAGGGCCAAAGCCTGCCCCTTAATCCATCCTTTTTCCTTCCCAATCCATGGGCTGCTCAGATTACTCCGAGTATTAATTGGCTCCAGGGCCTTTGGAAATCAGGCTGCAGCTCTAAGAACTCAGTTTGCCTTCCTCAGATGTAAAAGACAGCAATTCCAGTCAAAACATGATGAGCTCCTTAGCGAAACTCTGAGATAAGTTGCAGAGTTTCGAGGTGGGGGGCAGGGGGAGGTAGGGAGGAGAATGTAGATTTCCTGCTTTCCTTCACCCATAATGAATTGAGCATTGATGACAAACGATCTTCTGGGCTATGTCTCCCTCCCATCTTCAGTGTAGATTCAGCAGTTTAAGAAGATAGATTACTCCATTCCCAGATGATCGTGATCAGTAAATGTTGCCCAAAAATATACAATCCAGGTTGGTAGGAAAAATACCTTTGTTGCCTTAATATGAAAACTGTGCCCATGAAGGACATCTTCACCAAAGCAAATTTCACTGTTTTACAAGCACCGTGTTTTACCTGTTCAGTTTCTGGCATCATTTCTGGTATCAAACACCTCCCGCGTTGTTGTTGTTGTTGCTTCTTATTTTTCCCCCTGAAACAGTGAAGTCGTGCAATGAAAGATAGGACATGGATAGGCTTAGTGAAGAGAAGAGAAGAGAAGAGAAGAGAAGAGAAGAGAAGAGAAGAGAAGAGAAGAGTGAGGGGGATTTGCTAGCACTTTTCAAATACCTGACAGGTTGTCACAGAAAAGAGGGCACCTGTTCTCTATCATGTTAGTAAATTTCTATTCCTGCTTTATCCTGCAAAGAACCCAAGACAATTTACACACCTCTTTATTTTGTCCTAGCAACAACCCTGAGAGGTAGGTTAGGTTGAGAGTCAGTGACAGGCCCAAAATCATCCAGTGACCTTTCAGCATGGAGACTAGAACCCAGATCTCCGGAGTCTCATTTTAATAGTCAAATTGCTATGTCACCCTGGCTTATTGTCCCCCCTCACAAGAATCACAAGAGGATGGTTTCACTCACGGATTGGGACTCTTGATTTTTTCTGACTCCTTTGCAAACCTGGGAATTTCCATAATCAATCAGTTAATGCGGCACCCCAAATGTGGAGTTGTATATAGATTCTATATCATAGAATAAGGTTATGCAAATGAGATATTGATGCTGTATTGAGCCATTGTTAATATGTGGAAGCTATCCTACAATTTGCATTTGAGTGGTGGTGACGGGGCGAGTCATTTGTTCAAACAGCTAATAGGCATTTTATTGCTTAGAGGGCTGAAGTCATCACATGTCAGAGATTAAAAGGAAGGAAGCAGGGGACTCTTGACCACTTTCATGGGTAGGTTCTCTGAATGGTGGTGGGTCCTAGAATGCAATCTTAGCTTCTGGGCAGGTGAACATGGGAGGAATCATAGAATCATAGAATAGTAGAGTTGGGAGGAGCCAGGAAGGCCATCAGGTCCAACCCCTGCTGCAGCAGGACACCAAGTTACACCCTTCCACTCAGAGGGCTGTCCAGTTTTGTCCTGAATGCCTCTAGTGTGGGAGAGCCCCCCACCCCTCCAGGCAGCTGGTCCCACTGTTGTGTTGCTCTGACAGTGAAGAAGCTTTTCCTGATGTCCAGCCTGAATCTGGGTAGTTGCAGCTTGAACTGATTATTCCGTGTACTACACTCTGGTATCAGTGAGAAGAGATCTTGACCTTCCTTTTTGTGACAGCCTTTGAGGTACTTATTGTAGGATATCATATCTCCCTTGCTTCACTTTATGTTTTGATTCTGCAGTCATAAAGTTTCTCTGAGTTGGGAACTGCTTCTCTGCTTCAGCTGATCCTGGCTTCAGTTGGTATTGTCCACAGAAAAAGATTGACCTCTGCAAATGGAGTGAAAATAGAAGCCCTTCTTATTCCCATCCTGTTCCTTTTCGGACATTGTTCCTCACCTTTCTCATGGATACATAGATTTGCACACCACGAATGTGCGAATCAGAAAACTTAGGCTCCCTAAAGTTCTCCAGTTTCTACCTCAAAGCTTATTCTGACTATTACAAGATTTGTTAATTTTCACATGGAAACCTATATAGATTTTCCTGCATCTTTTCCCAAATCTATGAAGGAATCGGGCTCTTTTTGAAATGCATGCATTCCTCTCCCTTTGATTAAAGTAGAGTTGAGCATAATTTTCAAAATTGTATTTCATGCCCAGCTTTCAAATGCACCCATGCTTTGGAACACATTTTTTGGATTCACAAATCACTGTGCACGTTTGAAAACACGCACCCATCAAATGCAGTTTGTGGCCAAGGTCATGTTTGGTCTGGAAGGTGCAAACCGGTCAAATTTTGTTCAAAGAAACCCAGAAAGGAATTTCCTTTGCATCTTTACTGGATGCCATTCCCAGCTCTCCGTAAATCATTGATGGCGTGAGCTATGGAGCCAACGAAGGAGCAGGGTGAGAAATGCAGGCATGTAATAACCAGACTGACTCAGTGGTGCGGGGAGATAATTTTAGCACCTGGACTTAATGGTTGTATTGTCCTTTCCCCCTAGATGGCAATGTGTATTCCTCATTTCGTGAAATGCACGTCGATGCTTCACAATTACTGCCTGACTATATTTCTGCTCTATAAAAGCATCAGCAAAACATTTTGGCAACTTAATAATATTTTAGAAGTAAAATGCACATTGATAGCCTTGTGAATAGACTGGGAAACTTGGCCGGTTCACTGGCAGATCATGGTATCAGCTGCAAAAGAAGGAAAGATGGGCACTCTGTAAATGCACAGAGGCACTCATTTTATTGTTTCTCATATCCATATTAGAGGAGAATTCTGTGTAAGTAATTTCCTCTCATTTTCACCCTAAAATGGCAAATTCTTCTCCTCTCCACACCCATCTCCCTAAGTCAATCTCAGGGATCAAAGAAAAAAAATCAGATTTCTCGCCATTCAGTGTGGAGGTGCGTGGAGGTGTTGTGTCCATACAGGGACTGGTTCTGCCATCAGCTCCTCCCAGTGGGCAGCTGCCAGATGCAATGCAATGGGATAACAACTGGATGCAGCTGTTATTCTGCATGTATTTGTTCCATTTATGTCCCACTGTTGTTTCCCCAAGAATCCCAGGGTGATACAAATTGTAGAATCAAAACAAACATAGAGTAGTAGAACTGGCATTTGTCAGTAAAGCTACTGTGCTCAGGGCGGGACTCTGAGTTAAACCTTCCTTCTCAAATGGATATCCAGCTGCATCTTACATGCATTCAGTGGTGGAGAGCCTGCAATCCCCCTAGGTTCCATTTTGCCAGCCAAAATTCGGCTTCCTGTTGCCTAAGCCCATGGTTGCATAATCTGGGATGATCAAGGAAGGATCCTAGCCCCATTCTGCACGACCGCCTTTCACGGACTTGAAAGTGTTTCCATATCTCCCCTCACTCGTCTTTTCTTGAGACTAAACATGCCCAGTTCTTTCCGATCCCTTCTTGGGGCTTTGTTTCCAGTCCCTGGATCATCTTGGCTCCCTTCCTCCAGATCGTCTGCATCTTTCTTAAACTCCGGGGTCCAGAACTGGATGCAGTTCCAGGAGGAGAGCTAACCAGTGCTGCATGGAGGGGAACTGGGGCTTCACATGGCTTGGAAGTGACACTTCTATTCATGCATCTCAAAACAGTGCTTGCTTTTTTGCACCCATATCACATTGTTGACTCCCATTGAGCTTGAGATCAACATCAGTTCTAAGCTTGGTCTCGCTTGCAGTACTGCTCACCCAAGTATCCCCCATCTTGTAACAATGCGTTTTGGAATAAGTCTCGCTGAATACAATGGGCTTACTTCAGAGTAAGCAGCCACAGGATTCTTGGTTGCTACAGAAGAGATGGCTTCCATGCCTGGCCTTGTTCAGCAATGCCTCTAGTTTCCCACTTTTCCTCCCCTTGTATCCTTCTTTTGTTAATGGGAACAAGTGATGGGGACTGAGACAAAAGACAGATTTGGTCTGCAATCTCACCTTTCCATGTGGCGAGTTGTCAAATAATTGTGTGTGCTACATGCAGCATACATGCTGATTTTATTGCAAAGTGCCCTTACAGAGTGTGAAATTAAATCTTGGCATGATCTTGCCCTGTAAACACTGCGGGAAAGCATATTTCACCTTATAAACTTGATGAAAAGATCAGGAAAAAGTGAACCCAGTTTGGAAGATAATTTCCTCCTCCCTTTGGCCCTCAAAGGGCTTTCAAATAACTGTACCCTGAACAAAAGGCTGATGAGTCTTAATGAACAGACTTAATGAACCTTGGCTTTTCAAACAATTGAAGGACAATATGGAACAGGAAGTGGGGGAGGGGTTAAAATGCTGGCCAAAGGAAGCTGAAATGACAGAACATTATTATTATTATTATTATTATTATTATTATTATTATTATAACATTTCTATGCTGCCTCTTGCCAAAGCCTCGGGGCGGCTTACAACAACATTCATGTGCTGCTTGGACAAAAATTCTTAAGAGATGTAAATTAATGAATTTGCTCCTAATTATCCTATATTGGTTATTTTTGTACCTTGAAAATTTGAAATGACTGCAGAAACAAACAGCATGGTTACCAATATTACATCAACTGTATGCATTTTAAAGTACTCAGTTTTTATAGATTTAAAATTTGCAAAGTTTATTTTTCCAAAAACATATAGGTTTAAAATTATCTCTCTGTGTGTGTTTGTGTGTGTATAAAATCCACACAAACATATTTTAAAATATGAACTATTATGGTGTAAAACACCAGTTTCAGTCATGAAGGGGAGCGTGTTATTGTGGGTGTTACGTGTATTCTCCAACTTATGGCGACCCTGTGGATGGAAGCCCCCCAAATGTCCTGTCCCTGGCATCCCTTCCTAGAATATTACAGCACCCCCTAAAAGGACCAGGTAAGAGCAAGGCCAGACTGTAATTTTCTCTCACATATTTTACATGCAGATTCTCTGGCTCGAAAGGCTCATGGAGCAGGGCCATGGAGAGGCGCATCTCTGCCCAAGTCCCTGGACAGCCACTGCCAATTAGAATAAACGACAGTGGGCGAACTGCTCTGGCCTGGTATGTTGCATCTCCCTGTGCCATTATTATAATTAATGCTCCTTTGTTTCAGTATTCCTTCTTCAGGATTGGCTGCTGAGTTTCAACTAGCTCTTTGGGACTGCCTTGGATTAATGCATCTTGCTGCCCTGGCTGATTTTCAGTTCTCTTCCCTCTGGTGAAATTCTGGCAAAGATTTTTTTCCCTCTGTAGCTGTTAGTTCCTCATTCCCTTCTCCTCCTCCTCAGATTCCGAGTGCTCGCCTGAGCTGTCAAGGCAGCTAAAGGAAACTGCTGGGAGCCACATCTTGCAATTAGATTTTCCCCACTTGTCACTTTATACTCTTCTTCTTCCTCTGGCTCTTTGTTTGAATGTTGCCTCTCTCTCTCTCTCTCTCTCTCTCTCTCTCTCTCTCTCTCTCTCTCTCTCTCTGTGTGTGTGTGTGTGTGTGTGTGTGTGTGTACATATATATATTCCCAGAGTCCCATTTTTCAAATTATGTGCTTACAAATCTCTCCAAAGCAGCTGGGGATTTAAACAAAAATTCTTTAAGAGCACTGATTTGCCATCATTTATTTAGGTTTCTTTCATCTCTCTCTCTCTCTCTCTCTCTCTCTCTCTCTCTCTCTCTCCCCCCCTCTGCCTCTCCCTCCCTCCCTCCCTCCTCCTCCTCTTCCTCCTCCTCCTCCTCCTCCACTACACTTTAGTTGCTGCATTGTTAGAAAGCCTGATTCACAGAGTAAGTTGAAGCAACCCAACTAAAATGTGGGTCGGATGGGTCAGTGTTGCAGAAAGCCATGTGGGGAAGAGGCCACCACGAGCAATTGCATTCCTACTATTGCTGAGCAGAAAGTTCATTGAAGGTGCTTCTTGCCTTCGCTCTTATTTCACGTCAGAGGGTGTTAATTAGTCAGTGAGCTAACCAAACCTAAACAATGCCTCAGGATGCATCGATCCGGGGATGTTGGCCTACTGGAGCTTGATGGAAATCCAGTCAGTCCCAAGGTCTTCTGAGCACCTCCAGCTCTAAGATGAGCTGCAATTTGTGCATTTTAACGGATATGGATTTGTGCAAATCATGCTAGAACATCACAGTTTGTGTAAGCATAATCTGGCAAAATTCCTTAGTGTTAAAAAAAATTGCAGTTTGCAGTCCATCTCAGAGATGAAGACCTCTGAGTGGGCTGGACTCAAAAAGTGAGTTGACCTCAGCATGAGGACTTGTGAACTGGACTCCATCTGCTTCCCCATTTTTTGGCCCCTGAAGCTGGAGATGGTAAACTTTGAAAGGCACTTGACTGTATCACTAAAAAGGCAAAGGTAAAGGTTTCCCCTTGACGTTACGTCCAGTCATGCCTGACTCTCGGGGGCGATGCTCATCTCCGTTTCCTGGCCAAGGGAGCCAGCGCTTGTCTGCAGACAGTCTCTGTGGTCGTGTGGCCGGCATGTCTAAACACCGAGGTGCACGGAATGCTGTTACCTTCCCACCGAAGTGGTACCTTTTTATCTACTTGCACTTGCATGCTTTCGAACTGCAAGGTTGGCAGGAGCTGGGACGGAGCAATGGGAACTCACTCTGTTGTGCAGATTCGAGCCAGTGACCTTTCGATCAACCAGCCCAGCAGCACACGGTTTAAACTACTGCGCCACCTGCAGTCCCTGACTGTATCACTACAGCCCCACAGAAGAGTAATGGGGAGCAGTTTCCTTCTCAAGAAATATCCCTGGGATTGTGCTTCAAGTTGCCACGGGACTTTTGGCTGTTTTCGCTGTGCCAGGTGGTGCCATGCACTCATTGAAATGTGAACTTGCTCCAAGTTCCTGCAAGAAAGACCGAGGCAATCACTCCCTCCCCACACAGACTCTTGTTGCATGATGGGATTGTGCCAGATGGATGGAGATTGCATGATGCTGAACATCTGGTCAAATGGTACCCTGTGGATGTTGCAGGTCCACAGTTTCAGGAACTTTTTTTTCAGTCTGGCTAATCTGTGATTAAGAATAAAGCAAAGTATGATAGCGAATATCAGTTATTGGATTAGACAAGTAGCAAATAAACATTATGTTTCTATAGTGCCAGATCTAGAACACTCGTATTCCTTCTGAGAATTTACTTCAGTAGACGATTTTTGCACACAAGATCTTACAAATCCATAAACACATTCACAAGGCAATTTGCAAAATATTAAATGTGCAAATACAAGCAATTGATGCCAAATAGAAAATAAAGAATACTATTAAATCTATGAGTGTAAATATTTAGAATGACATAAAAATATGAAATACTCCACAAATTTCCAAAGACCAGAAGGAATGTACATGCGTACAAATGTTACGGAGGTCGAATTGAGAAGCTACAGCAGACAAGTCCCTGCTTCCCGTAATGACAATCATACTTTCCTAAGGAAAGGTTTTCAGGAATTTTCCTTGTCAGAGTTGCCAGAGGCAGTACAGGATGGAGCTCCTGTATGTTTTCAGTTGTGCAAATATCTGCCTGGTCCACATGGTAGCGCTGTTCTCTTCATGCTCTGCTCTTCCCCGGCATGGAACCTCAGGGGCCGCGTATGAAGGGTGCCATGGATTAAGGCATGTTTCTTTCCTCTCATTCTTATTTGCAAAGCAACAAGCGGTTCTCTTGGCTGCTTCCTAAATATGTCCCCTGGAAGCAGGCCCGAGCTTCACAAACCAAACCATGATGTTTGTTTGTGTAGGCAGCTAGCAAACCACAGTTATCCTAATCGTGGTTTATCTGTTGCTTACCCCTGTGCGTCACTGTATCAAATTCTTGTATCTATTGGCTCCAGACTTCTGCATGTTGAGTGGTTGCTCTAAATTAAGTGGATTGTTCTCGCATTCTGATGAAATTGTTTCATGCCCAGCACTTTCTCATATGTAAGCATATAGCATGCCATCTCCCTCTTTAAAAAATCTATTTTATTTAACTATGAGAACAGGATGTGAGATGAACAAAACATATTCATGATAAAGTGGGATGGAAAGGCAGCGAGTTAAGTAAATAAGAATTTAAGAAGGTATTGTTATACATTTTGTATCAATGTGCATTCAAAAGTGGTGCATTGTTTTCCCATGAATTATTTGAAAACTTTAAGCTTCATCAACTACTTCACTTGATTCTCTGTAAACAAATTCATGAAAACATCTTCCAAATAAGGAGCAACGGAGTGAAGCTTAGGAGTTCCAGTGGCTGCCATGTTCAGCTGGACCCAAATAAGCCTAAAACATTATTTGCTTCTATTAATAATGGGTTACATCTTGTACAAGATTATTGCATTATTTGGTTAACACATGTTAAAAATGAATTGATGGATGGGATACCTATGTGTAAAGTCAGTCTTTCCTTTCAGCATGAAATAACAAAGAAATCATTGTTGGAAGAGGAAATAATTAGAATCAGTTATGATATGAAAATTACCTAGAAGAAATGTCAAAATCAAGCAAGATCTGTTCAATTATTTAATTTGCCATTTGGGAAAGCATAGAATGTAGGCAGATGGTTGTGGCTATGTAGAAGGGATTCCAGCTTTGCTTGCACTGTCAGCCTTTCCCCAGCCTGGTGTCTTCCAGATCCCATCATCCCAAGCCATTGGCCATATTGCCTGGGGTGGATGGAAGTTATAGGAAGTTGTAGCCCAAATGTCTAAAGGGCAACAGACCAAGGAAGACTGGAATGTGCGATGTATCTGTGGGCATCCATGTGGCTTCCCACCCACCCTTGCCTGTTTATCTGGTTGCTTTGCTGCTGGGCCACAGTTCTCAGGCATTTCTTCTCGGCCACACTGAGGCCAAACTGGATATGAGTGCCGCTGGAGTGTTCAACTGGAACTCTGGATACCTTTTTCCTTTTTGTCTGAAGCCACCGTGACGTGCAGGAGGCTGAGGTGTACGGGGAACTGGGCTATGGGGAATACTTTCCTTCTGCTAGTGAGATGAGCTGGAGTTCCTCCTTGGAGCATTCAAACCATTTTCCTTGCAAAGTGTTCTTTGTTGCCCAAAACACAAATCACCCAAAACAAATATCTGAGCATGCACAGCACACTCTGTTGAACCCAATCTAGTATCCACTTCCAGAAGCTCTCCTTATGAATGTGCTGGGGCCCAGCCCTTCTGGAGGGGCCTTCTGAAAGTGAGCACAGCTCCTCACCAATCCTCTGCCTGTGCCGCATCGTGGGGTCAAGAGCCCGGGCCACCTTCTCTGTGTTGGAGAATTCCCCTGCTCCAAGTCCTCTCTCGCATCTTGTTATTCCCAGGACTGCCTCGGGAGCCTGGCCATGAGAGGAGCACATCCGCCTCCCTCATCTCGGCATCTAGGCATGGCCCATCCTCCCCAACTGCTCCTGATTCTGGTTCTGATTCTTCTCAGGTCCAGCCAGCAGTCCTTGGGAACGAGATCCCAAAGCAACCATCCATCTCACTCCCAACTAGTAGGGAGCTTTTGTCTATTGGGCAGAATAGAAGTAAAATTAGCAGCAGCAGCAGCAGCAGCAGCAAGGGATGCTCAGATCCATAATGATTCTCCGGATGCCCTTTGGTGGGAGGATCATCTCATCTGGTGTCAGAGAGCGTCTCGTTTTTAAACTGTAAGAACATTGGTACAAATCATGCTCCTCGTGCAAGTTGTAGACATTTATGCCATTTCTGCAATTCATGTTATGTTGCACATTTTGCAGAAATTGGAACCCCCAAAACAGCAATTTGCATAAAAATGGTCAATTTGCACTAATGGGTACATGCATACAAGTGTGGTTGTTGTGAGATTAATACAAATGGTGTGTTTTCAGCTGCCAATTCGCAAAGATTACTTAATTTTGCACATATTTCCTTAGCAATTTTTGATGTGCAAACTACAGCCCTTCTTAGATAGCGATGTATGTTTTATTGTTGTAGCCTGTCCAGGTAGCCATGTGACTAATTCAGTAAATAAGTAAATATGTGAGTTAGCTTGATTCACATCACAGTGAGTTAGTTGTTAGTTCAAGACTGGTAAACTGGCAGTTGTTGTTGTTGCATGATGTGAGCATCAATGGGACTTCCATGCCCCCCGCTCACGCAGGATTCCTCCCACATGCCTAGTCTCCTTCTCCTTCTCCTTCGCAATCTATTTTCTTTCCAATCAAATGGGGAAAGTGCTGGAAAGCTCAGACTTCACTCCATTGAATAAGGTATAAAATTGTGTTTTTAAATGCACATTTTAAAAGTGAACACTTTTAAAAACAGGCATTTTAAACATAATCACAAGTTTGATAATTTGCAAAAGAAAAGAATTGGAAAAATATGTTTCATTTCTCTTCAGGATTGCAAGTAGGGCAAATGTGAATGATTTGCAAACTGAAATTAAATTCTTGTGGGTTCATTCTTGTATACCTGCTGCCTGGACCTCAGCAAACCTAGGGATGATCTTCAGAATTAACCAGTTGGAATTTTCATTCAGGTCTAGTTTGCCCATAAATCCACAATCCTTAAAGAAAATGTTAAAACACAGCTGCAAATAAAAATGACCCAACCATTTTTAACACCAGATATTTGCCACCAAATTTCACTGACAATAATTTTGCTGTGTGCGAATGTGTGAAGCTGGGACTCCTCAAAGCCAGGATCAGCCACCTCATTTAGTGCACCAATTTCTTCAACAAGTTGTGTTGGTCAAAGTGTAACTGCAGGAATCGTGTCACTTTCAGTGTGTTCCTCCTTAGGCTGAGTGGGCTTGTTGCAAAGAAAATATATTGGACAATATGACAGAGCTTCCTGAAAGCATTGCAGAAAGTGCTGCATAGATTCTTGCAGGTAAAAATAATCATGATGATGTTCCTTATTACTTATTTTTCCACTTCAAAAAACAGTGTAGACATCCTGTGCAGGTCAGGTTTGGCAGATGCTGGGGCTAGCAAGAGTTGATCGGTGAAAATGTATCCATGATTGAAATGCATTTACGCGAAGCTGTAGAGCAGGCACAGGAAAGGTTTTGATCTGTTACTTGTTGACAAATAATTACCGGCGCTGTTGGATAGTAAAGCAATGATGACCCATGCTTTAAATATTTCCTTGTTATCAGAGATGTGTCAAAGCAATCCCCTTATTCCGCTCCTATCTCAATGGCCGGTTCCAGAAGGTGGTGCTGGGGGACTATGGCTCTGTGCCATGGCAGCTATGCCATGGAGTACCACAGGGGTCCATTTTGTCCCCCTTTTTATTTAACATCTACATGAAACCGCTGGGAGAGGTCATCAGGAGGTGTGGGCTGCGGAACCATCAGTACGCTGATGATACCCAGCTCTACCTCTCTTTATCAACCAATCCAGGTGAGGCAGTGGCTGTACTGAACCGGTGCCTGGCCGAGGTAATGGGCTGGATGAGGGCCAATAAACTGAAGCTCAGTCCAGACAAGACGGAGGTCCTGTTGGTGGGTGGCTCAGACTCTGGGGTGGGAGACCTGGACCTTGTCCCAAATGGGGTAGCACTCCCTCTGAAGGACAGGGTCTGCAGCTTGGGGGTGCTCCTTGACCCAAAGCTGACCTTGGAAGCTCAAGTGTCGGCGGTGGTGAGGAGCGCTTTCCATCAGCTTCGGCTGATCCATCAGCTGCGTCCCCACCTGGAGGACGATTGCCTGGCGACAGTGATGCATGCATTGGTCACTTCCCGATTAGACTTCTGCAATGCGCTCTACGTGGGGCTGCCCCTAAAGACAGTCCAGATACTTCAATTGGTGCAAAATAGAGCTGCCAGGTTGCTGACGGGGACTGGGCGTTGTGTTCACATGACTCCAGTTCTCCTTCAGCTTCACTGGCTTCCCATTGAAGTCCGGGCCCAATTCAAGGTGTTGGTGATGACCTATAAAGCCCTAAACGGCTTGGGTCCTGGTTACCTGAAGGAACGCTTGCATCCATATATGCCCAACCGCCCCTTGAGATCAGCGGGGGAGGCCCTTCTCCGGGAACCCTCTGTGAAAGAAATTAGGAGGGTGGGTACTTGGAGGAGGGCTTTCTCTGCAGTGGCACCTAAGTTATGGAACGCGCTCCCCAGAGAGGTCTGCCTGGGGCCGTCGTTATTTGTTTTTCGGCGCCAGGCGAAGACCTTTTTATTCAAGCGGCATTTTAACTGTTAATATTATTGGATTTTATCTGGCCAGGGCAGCTTATTTTATACTGTATTTTTGTATTTTTAATTTAATGTTTATATTTTTGATTTATATTATAATTATTTTAACTTGTTGTTGTAAGCTGCCCCGAGGCTTCGGCGAATGGGGCGGCATAAAAATGTTTTAATAAATAAAATAAATAAAAATAAATTCCCAAGGAGGTTTCTCAATTTTTCTCCCATGGATTCAATGGAACGTCTCAGAGAGCCTTGCTTCTGGGAGCTTCGAGGCATGTGAATTGTGTGCATACTCCCTTGCTCCTTCCACGTGAAAGAGCGCCATCACCAGTGCTGAGGCCTCCTTCCCGTTGCACTCACATTAAGGACGACACGTGTGCTCGGTTGGGAGTGCACGCTAGCAAGCGGCAGGCTAAGCATGTAAGGTAAATGACAGGGAGTTGGTTTCCTTGTAAAATTCTACTGAGCTGAAAGGAAACTTGAGAGAAGTGATATGGCTATTAAAGTAAAACATAGCTGCCTGTCAGAGAAAAGTAGTGACAATATGAAGCAAAACCTTCACCATCTAAGGACTGTCAGCAGAAACTTCCACCCCCCCATGCAACACATGTGCCTGATTGAAAGCACTCAGATTGGCAGAGACAAAGTTGGAACTGATGCTGGCACATCCCATCAGCTGGAATTCCAGAGGTGAAGTTGTTGCGGCAGAAATAGGGTCTTGACAGTTGCTTAGAGAGGCAGGCATTTACTGGAACTGGGGTTAAAAAGCACAGGGCAGCGAGTGCATTCGGAGATGAAGGCATCCACCAACCAGAACCTTTTTCTCTGGGAGAAGGAGTAGGAAAGCAGGGAAAACAATTCCTATTATATCTCATGTCAATGTTGCTGTCATTAGGTTGTTGGAAAGATTTCAAAAGATAAACTCCCCTTTGGGATGAGGCACTGACTTAGCAGCCAAATCTAGGCCTCGCTTTGATGGATAAACCCTCTGTGACAAGGGGAGGTAAAAAGCAGCCCCTTGCTTGGTTCATATAAATAGGAAATTAGCATGCAAAGTTGTCAAAGATAATTAACTCTTGGATTCACTGTGTCTATTCAGGCTGACATCCTGAAATTATGTAGAAATGCACATGTCAGAGCTGTGACAGTATTTGGTGTTGATCAGATAAACAGGTTTTGAGATGCCTTATTGTTGTTGTTGTTTCCCCTGTGGTTTTTTTAAGAAGAGAAAATGAAAAAGGTATAAAAGCTAAGCGTGGATTTTTAAAAAGTCATTATGCATTCCCTTTTGCTGCTGCAGCAAGAATCAAACAGCAACTCTGTGCTTTAATGTGGGAAATTCGAGGATCAAGAGATCAAGTGAAGAGTGTGCTTTGGAACAATGCTTCCCTCCTTGTTATTGTTGTTCCTGCCCTTACAGTTTTAGAAGGATGGAGACATGATGGAAATAATGAAATGAATTCCTTAAAGTTCATTTGATCTTCAGCTTTCCCCCAGAAACAATAGGAAGCAAGAGGTCAGCATCTGTCGTGTGTGTGTGAAATATTTGTGAACTCTTCCTTATTGCTCTGGTGTCAGCCTACAGACTGACAAGGTAACAATTCCAGCTGAATGTTATAGAGACTATGCTAGGCTTAAAATGAATGTAGAAGAAATTTGGAAGGCATGGTTTCACGATTCCCATGCCGAAGAGGAGGAGCAGCTCCTGTCAACAGGCCCCTGTAGGAATACCTGGGCACTTGGCAGGTGCCTGACCAAGCTTACCCTTGGTGCCTGAAGTGGTGGCTTCTGGAGTTTGAGCCATTGGGTTGAAAGTTCTAGTCTCCTTGATGAAATCCACAAGCCCCGTGCATTGGCTCCTCAAAGTTTAGTGTCATTATCCTCCCCAGGTTTTCAGGGACCCTCCATCAAGGGGATCCTCTCTCAGGGAATCTAGACCCTCCTGTAGCCCCCTGAAATCTAAGCACAGGTGTCCTCTAAAGCAGGAGGGTCCCCAACCCCTGTGCTGTGGTCCAGTACTGGCCTGTGGTCTGTTAGGAACTGGGTTGCACAGCTCGACTCTTAAGTCTGAATGATTCAGAGTTCAAACATTAGAGTCAAGAGAAGATCACTTCACAGTTCGAATGATGCCTCTGAGTTCTAAGTTCAAACTGCAAGCAAAGTGAAAAAAATGTGGCCACAGCCAAAATGACATCGGTCGTGTGCCCAAGTTTGAAAAAAAATATCACAGTAAAAGACACATTACCTTGATGTCCTGAATCGATTCATCTCAAATCAATTTGCCTTTTCTTGAATCCATTCATATCGATTTAGAAACATAGAAACTGAGCGAGTCAGAGGGGACCTCGCGGACCATCTAGTTGGACCCCCGGCTCCAGCCAACTCCACTCAGGACATGCCTACCATGTGCATGTCCAGCCTATCCTTGAACATCCTCACCATGGAGCTTCAACCACCTCCCGTGGAAACTGATTGATTCAGGACATCAAAGCAGCCCCGACAGGGCAAGTAGAGACACTCAGGAATGATGTGCGATGTGTTCGAACCGAGGGGGAGCACTTTGAGGGCGATTAATGGCATCTGTCTTTTACTGTAATAATTTTTTTATTTAAACATTTGCCATAATTTTGATCACACCTCGCATATAACCTCAAACTTAATTTGTTTCAGGAAACCATATTTGCATTTTAAATTTATCAAAATGGGACTGGGAATGGATTAATTCACTTTTCATTATTTCTAATAGGGAAAACTGATTTGGACGTCGAATGATTCAGAGTTCAAATGCCCTCCTGAAATGAAATAAGTTTGAAGTATGAGGACACTGTAATGTGTTTGAGTCATCCCGAAACCACCCCACCCCCCATGGTCCATGGAAGAATCGTCTTCCATGAAACCGGTCCCTGCTGCCAAAAAGGTTGGGTACCACTGCTCAGAATCACGTTGGCTTCCCTCAAGAGCCCTCCTGTGTTTCTCTTTCAGAAGTGTTCATTGCTACAGATTTCACTCTGGCAATTTTTTGGCTGCTGTAGTGGAAACCATATTCAACATGACAAATGTCTGTAAAATTGTACAAATACTGAAATCAACTAAATTTTTAATTTTACACCTCAGAAATCCTATGCTTAAAAGAATAAAATTTGTATTGGTTCCATTAAAAAGAGAAACGATCAGATCACTACAGACATGGGCTGCATAACCTACCCAATATGGGGGCCTCAGAACAACAAACCAGACATGGAAGAGATAAGAAAAACAAAGGAACTGCACAGAAGAGGGACAACAATGGGAAGAAAGAAACAAGGAGCTCAGAAAGGAGGTGAAAGAAAGGTTGCAAGTAAGGGGAGGGATGGAAGAGGGGTACATAATTATGTGTGGTGTGGAGAGGAAGACATTTTTCCCTCTCCCATCATCCTAGAACCAAGGAGGCTCATTCCATGCAGCTGATTAGTGGGAGAAAGGAAGTGCTTCACACAGGACATAAACGAAGGAGGCACTTCCACATGATGTAGTGAAGGCCACCAGTCTGTACACTCTTATCCTCTTGTGGGATCCTGTGAGTGGCTGGTCTGCCACGGTGTGAACAAGATGCTGGATTAGATGGACCACCTCGTGGGGGCATGTCAGGAGATGTTGATGTGGCTCATTAAAGCTTTATGAACTTCCTGCCCACTTCTGAGCCAATGAATCACTCCCTGCCCCCCAACAGACTTCTGCTTCAAAGGTCTGTTGTGGTTTGTGCATTTGTAATACCAAGAAAATGGGCTCAAATTGCACTATGTGTTCTATTCGCATAAATTCACACATTTGCACAAATCATGGTATTCTGCACAGTTTGTGCAAATCAGCACCAAAAATGGGAACTTGTACAAACTGCAAGACAACCAAGCACTTTTGTGTGCCAGTTTCTGTCAACCGGTTGATTTCACGCAATTTTTCATACTGTGTGTGTTTTTTTCTTTTTAATGTGGAAATCATGGCATCTTAGAGATGGAATTCCATGAGCAGGTTCAACTCACCCGATAATGAATGGTCAGTAGTGCAGGGAAAGCAAATGGGAATCCAGGGTCAGACAAGCCCATTGAATTTTCCTTCCCTCTCCAATTTCTCACACATCCACAGTGACATGCAGTAGCAGAGAGACCCAGGCGGGCCATTTTCATTTGCCACACCATGCCAGGTTTGGGTGTGATGGGCGTAAATGCCACGAGCACTGCTGTTATGATGGCTCCAGCCCCTGTACCATGATCAAAGACTTCATAGTATTTACTTATTATATATATCCTACTTTTTGTCCTTCCAAGGAACTCATGGAGTCTTACAAAAACTTAATATATCTTTATAGTGTCAAACTGTAGATTGTACATTTTATTATTTATTTATTTATTTTAACCTTTTGTATACCATCCACTACCAAATAGTCTCAGGATGTCTTACAATAAAACAAAGCACAGCATCCACTCTGTACAATAAAACCCCAATTAAAATCACAATCTAAACTTTAAGATGCTGTGAAAATAAAAAGGTTTTGGCCTGGCGGCAAAAGGAATGAAGTGTCGGCACCAGGCGGACCTCTCTGTGGAATGTTTTCCATAACTGGGGGGCAAGTGCAGAGAAGGCCCTTCTCTGGGCAGCCACCCTCCTAATTTCCTTCAAGGAGGGCTCCTGAAGAAGGACCTCTGCCCCAGATCTTAAGGGGCAGGCAGGCACATAGGGAATGTGGGATGTGAGTAAGGGATAGAGGTATCTATCAACATTAGTTTCTCATTTTAATGAAGTCAGTTCCCCTGAATTTGAAGTATTTCTCCAGTGAATTATCCGAATATACTGCATTTTACCCTAATTTCTCCTACAATGCAGATTTTGGTACATTTTTTTCAGGGAATTCCAACACAAAATTTGAAAAAAAATTCAAAATTTTGAAGGGTACAGTTTGCAGAGTGCAGAGTAAGTGAGTTTCAGTTTGCAGAGTAGTATAATAGTGTAACCGTAATTATGTAAATTCACATTAAAATGCAAGCTCTACCTTCTGCTTTTTGTCATGCTAGGATCAAACCCATGGAGAGTGTAGTGGGCAACACTCCTCTGGACCAGGCATGCAAAAATGAGTCCACTTCCATTCCATTTCAGTTTCACACAGACTCAGTCATGGTCTGTTTCCACTGTAGTCTGCACTGAAACCCCCATTTTCTCACTCAAACACATTAGCACGTAAGTGCATGATTCTCCTTTTTGAACACAATAAATGAAAATGTTGTTGTTGTTAGTTGCAAAGTCATGTCCGACCCATTGCGACCCCATGGACAACATTCCTCCAGGCCTTCCTGTCCTCCACCATCCCCAGAGTCCACCTAAGCTCACGCCAACTGCCTCGGTGACTCCATTTAGCCACCTCATCCTCTGCCGTCCCCTTCTTCTTTTGCCATCTATTGTTCCCAGCATTAGGCTCTTCTCCAGGGAGTCCTTCCTTCTCATTAGGTGGCCAAAGTATTTGAGCTTCATCTTCAGGATCTGGCCTTCTAAAGAGCAGTCAGGGTTGATCTCTTCTAGCACTGACCAGTTTGATTGCCTTGCTGCCTAAGGGACTCACAGGAGTCTCCTCCAGCACCACAATTCAAAGGCCTCTGTCCTTCGGTGCTCAGCCTTCCTTATGGTCCAGCTTTCACAGCCATACATTGCAACTGGAAAAACCATAGCCTTGACTATATGCACTTTTGTCGGCAGGGTGATGTCTCTGCTTTTTAGTATGCTGTCTAGATTTCCCATAGCTTTCCTCCCAAGGAGCAAGCGCCTTTTAATGTCTTGGCTGCAGTTCCCGTCTGCGGTGATCTTGGAGCCCAGGGCCTAGCTCTAAATACCATTTTCCTCAAAACCCACATGACTGACCATATTTTATTGTGAAAGTTGCACTTTTGGAGAAGAGTGCAAACCTACATTCAGATCCATATATTAGTCTGGGAGGTGCACATCAGGTCAGACTGAGCATTCCTACCTAGGCATCATTCTCTGACCTTTGAAGTGACGTTCAGTGTCATGGAGTTATTGGTCAGAAAGGTAAAATCACTGGCTTCTTTCTACAGGCAGCAGCTGGGGTTAAAATTCCATGGTTGTTCAATTTATGTGATTCTTTTGATGCTATAGTCTTCTTTGTACATTTTAATGCTCAGTTAAGTACAGTAATATCAACAGCCCATCTCTTCTCATTCAGACAGGGAATTGGTGAATTCATATTTTTGCAGTTTGGGTTCCAGTTCCCACTCAAAGCTCACTGTGTGACTTTGGGCCAGTTACTGACTTTCAGCCCAAAAGGATTGTTGTGGGGATAAAATGTAGAAGAGGAGGACCATGTAAGCTGCCCTGGATTCGTTGCAGGACAGAAAGATGTGGGATACGATGTGATAATGAATATTATTACTTCAATTCAGATATTTAAAAAATCATACCTTCCTTGAATCAAGATCTCTTGAGGCACAGTAAATAATTTCCCATAGTGCTGTGTTTAGCATTCACAGTTTGAAACATGAACAGTACTATGCAATTTCCCCACAGAGTGGGATCTCCAACATTGAGGCTTTTCATCAAGAACCTGAAAAGATCGTGTAGTGTTTGCAACCTGCAATCTTTGATCATCTGAAATATAACAAGCTCCGTAATATTCTTGCTCTCCCAACCCTCCAAAACATATGCTGTACCCAAGGCACAAATGCAGTGTGCGAGGTATGTAACACGAAGGCAATATTTATATAGTTTAGATGCCACCTGCAGCAAAAGAGGCACACCAATCTGTTTGTGAGTTAAGAGGCCATTACGTCAGCTTCATGCGGTACAGCGTAGATCTGGGGAAGATCAGATCTCATGCACTGACGTCAAATACCTACCTATAAACCTGAAGAAAAAAATTCCCCTCAGAAACACTTGTGTGTGTTTCATAGAAATTAGGCCAGAGCCTTTGCCCACCTTACCCACTATGTCCCTCTACTCTTGCTACACCAGGAAAGCTCAGGGAGGAGTACACCTCGAAAGGTACATTACCTTGGTCTTTCACTGGGATTTAATATGTGCTGCCAAACTGAACATGCCCTGGCCTTGCATGCACACAGACACACAGAAAACAAAGAAAGCAAAGGGAAATTTATTTGGAAGAAAATACAGAACAAGAACAAGTTTTGAACCTAAAGTTGTCTAGGCAGCAGATACTCCAACTGAATTACAATCTTACTTTGTATTTTTAAGAGGTGAAGTCCTAGTCTGCTACTTAACTGTTGGTTGTCCTGCACAGAAGAGTGAAAGTACTGTGCATTCCATGCTGGGTTGCCAGGTCTGTGTTCAGAGCTTGTCCGTTTCCACAGTCCCTGCTTCCTACCCCTTTTCTCTGGCAAATCCTCTATGATAATGCCCCCATTGTTTCTCAGGCCTATGCTAATAGAGCGATGGGTGCTTGATTGCTCTTCATGACCTTCCCTCTTGATTGCTTCCTGCTCTGTGCCCATGTTTGTTTCCTGTGGGGAAAACCGTGAGTTCCCTGACGGTGTTTGCTGGCTGCTATGGATGGGGTAATTCCCAGGTGTTGGTGTTTCTGTCCCTCACCTGTGGGTGACTCATTGCCATCCCTCAAGACAAGAGTACTCCATCCTTGCAGGATCATGTTGCCTAATCTTTGAAGGGGAAATTGTTGAAGATCTATCTTTTCTCTGCAAGGGTCCTCGCATTCATTCTTCATCATCCATTCTTACCTCATTCGCACTCACTGGCCCAAGTCACTAGGTCACTCCAAGGTACCCGCCAGGTCTCATGGCTGGGCAGCCTGTCCTTGGGGCACTGACCAACATTAATTGCAGCGTGTGTGCAGAGCGTGTGCAGCACAGGCATAGCAGCAGCATCTCAGGCAGAACTCTCCCATCATCTTCCCTCAGATTCTTTCAGCTGGAAGCATCAAGGATTGGCGTTGGGACTTAAAAAATACCTCCAGTGATACAGATTCTCCCGTGTGAATCTAGCTTCTCTTGCAGGTGAGCATCAGTTACCCTGCTATATGAAACAGGGTCTTCACTGTCAAGGTAAATTGACATCTGCAGATTATTATAGATTCTATTGCTCCTTCCTTATTTTTAATTTTGCTTAACTGTTCTCTCTGCTGTTTCATACTACTGTTAACCTTTCTCATGGGATCTTCGGGGATATATCGCACTACTGATAAAGGCAGAAAACTAAACCTTTAGCACTAAATATATTTTTAAATTGCTCCATTGCTAGTTTGCCTTTTGCTTGTGCGCGTGCATGGGTGTGTGATACTTTGCTATCCTTGTTATGAATAATTGAGAACATAGAACAGAAACAAACACAAAAGTTTAGATCTCCCAAGTGCCCTTATTAAAACAAGTGATATGAGTAATTGCACTAGCAAAGATTAGTTTGCACTGGCAATTTTATTTAGGAGGTTCTTACTCTTTCTTTTAGCTTCATCCTCAGTCATTTAGTTCAGAGTAAGGCGCAATGAATGTATATAGATCTGCACTGCTACTATGCAATATTCAGAAGTAAACCTCCTGGAATTCATTGAGATAATTCCTAGGTGGGGTTGGGAAGAAACTCATTGGAATCCCTCTAGCATTCATGGACTGCCTCCTAATCTTGGCCCAGTCTCAGAAAATGAACTGAGCCAAGAGAAAGTCCTCAGATGCTTGTAGGTTACACAACTGGCAACCTTCCACATCACCAGCACAGCCATGGCTTGATTCCTGTTGAGCATCCCATGAATGCAGGGCATGCTGTCCAGGAACATGGACTGAGGGCCTCCACCACGTCTGGAGTCTGGGGAATTGACCACAGGGAACCTGACCGATTCCCACCCCAAAACAGATTCGTCACACATCCCTATTCCCAGGTAATTGTGCATAGGACTGCAGCATGAAAACACAACCATGTACTCCAGACCTGCCAAAGTGCTGAGGTATGTTGCTGTTTTAATGTCTTTGTCGGTGGAACTTGCTCTGCATGGGGAATTCCTTTCAAATTGTCAGAATTTATCCCATTGCAGGATCCAGACATGAAAACGAATGCAATCAGTGTTTAAAGTTCATACATTCCTGAGCTTATTCCTACAGGGAAAGGCTTTGGAAAAATGTGTACATTAGAAAAATATGCATGAGAGAGACACACTTTTGTAAAGAGTGCATAAATGTATTTTAATCAACAGGAGTAGATCACTTACTTTTAAATGTGCACTAATGTACATACCCAAGTGATTCACAGCTTGCAAAGCAACAACAGCAAAAACACACTTGCAATTAGACTGAACTTTGTGGTGGGTGAGCTTAAGTTTTTCTGGTTTCACTTCCTTTTATCCTGGAAAGAATGCATACTATATCAAAACCATGGCTTGCAATGTCATAAAAATGATCTTAAAAAGAAAAGATGAGGAAGGAAGGAAGGAAGGGTTGTAAGTAGGGCTGTTTGAGAATCTCATTTATGTTTACAAATCATGAGCACATATTTTGTGACAATGTCTGCAGAATCTTGGAACATTCACATTAAAAAAACCCACACTTTAAAATACACATTTACCCCACATGAGCATTTTCTTTTTTTGTTGGGGGAAGTTCATATTTAGTACACTATTTTTTTAGTACATTCTTTTTTAAAGTGCAAAGTTTTCCATTTGAAGTACACACTTTTCTTCAACACACTTTCTTATTTGAAGAAATGAAGGAGCATTTAAAGATAAGCTGAGCTGAGCTGCAAGACAGTGTTCAGACAATCTCACTGACTGCAAAATTTGCTTTTTTTGCCCTCTGCACATTGTAATATTTTATGTTCTTTTCCAAAACAAACAAACAAACAAAGTGAAAAGCTAGGAGGCTTAAGAAAGTTTGATTTCCAACAGATACTTCTCTGTTCTATTTGCAGAATTTCTGAAGTGCGGTGCCAAAGCAGGGAGAAAGATTTTTCATAGTTTTTTTGTCCTTTTGTCTTTTCTTTTTTGGTATTCTGCCCTACCTCTAAATTTATTTTTTATTAATTTATTGTGCAATACAGAAAACAACCAAAAGCACACCATACAAAAGGAAGAAAAATACAATATTTAAGAAAAAGGATCTGATGACATATAACTACTAATCTATAACAGAACATACTATTGTGATTAACAATAATTATGCATATACATTGAAAAGGACACCCCAGATATCCATATATTTATCCATTTGCAAGAGGGGGCACATTATCTATTCTGTGAGGCAAGACTGAGGGAGCTGGGTCTCTTCAGCCTGGAGAAGAGGAGACTCAGAGGGGATCTGTTGGCGACATGCAGGTATGTGAGGGGGTGTCAGAGGAGGTGGGTAGAGACCTGTTCTCCCCTGCAGAGGAAGGCAGGGCGCGCTCCAATGGAGCAAAGCTCAGGGAGCCAAGGTTCCGTTTGGATGCCAGGAAGCACTTCCTGACAGTCAGGACCCTGAGGGTGTGGAATGGGCTTCCACAAGAGGTCGTTGAGGCCCCATCGGTGCGGGTGTTCAAGGATAGGCTGGACGTTCACATGGTGGGCATGTTTTGAGTGGAGCTGGCTGGAGCCAGGGGTCAGACTAGATGGCCCTAGAGACCCCTTCTGTTTCTATGTTTCTAAGTGACCAATGCTATCTACCTGGGAAGGGAATCCAAAAAGGAAGATTCCAAAACTGACCAGGGAGGAGGATTTCATTTAAGAAGAAAGGGCCAGAGTTGAGTCAAGGTCAGCAGATATCACATAGAAGATGGTCAGGGAGGTCAAATCCATCACTTCTGATCCAAAGTTGCATCTTTTTAAAAGGATATTCATGGTGGAGTGAAGCCACAGAAGGATTTACAAAATAGGTGTATTTGGCTACAGGGGGAGGTGGTCCCTTCCAGGGTGTGTGTGTGAGAGTGTGTGTGCACTGTACACAACGGGGCATGGACACATCTGCAGCAAAGGAGGCATGGGGAGGAGTTGGGTGTGTTGAATGTTCCATGCTTGCACACTGGCATGAAGTCTGGCAGCAGAAGGGAGTGCTACTCCAGTGCTACTCCAGTGCAGCAGTGCTACTTGAATGAGCAAGCAGCAAAATAAGAGAAAAAAATCAAAGCAGCTGGCTGAGGTCACACCCCCAGGGCAGTGATGGCGAACCTTTTTGAGGCCGAGTGCCCAAACTGCAACCCAAAACCCACTTAATTATCGCAAAGTGCCCACACTGCAATAAAACCTGAATACTGAGGTTTTAGTTTAGAAAAAACAACTCATACATTAACATCTTTTGTCTTAAAAGAACAACACAGTAACAGAGCTTTCAATGATTTGAACAGCTTTTTATTCTCTTTGCTAAATCTTAGATATTAAACTTAATTTTTCATAAGAAAACACAAAGCTAAAATCTTGTGTTAATAAAAACAAATGTATTAAAACTCACAGCCAGTCCAAGCAAATATATATTTATCCTTGGCAGCACACTGACCGGCCATGCGAAAGCTTGGACGAGTCAAAGCTAATGAGTCGTGGCTCATGACGTCATCGCCTGGAACCACTACTCCTTTCCGAGCATGCGCGTGGCCCCTATGTGTGCTGTTATCCGATGCTCGGCTGCTGGGGCGAAGCTGGGGCGACTTGGCTCGCGTGCCCACAGAGAGGGCTCTGTCCCTGCTGAGGCACGTGGGCCTGGGGTTCGCCACCACTGGCCTAGGGGTTTGTGTGGGCCAATGATGGAAAGGCAGACAGTATAGGCTGGAGCAATGCACCCTGGGATTGATTTACAGCTGTGGGGACTGCTGGGATAGCAGCCACCATTAGGGGGAAAGCTGGAGAAGCATGGGAGCACTGCATGCACGGACACCCTGCAGCAGTTGGAACCCAGGACCCGAAGCGAGAAACCACATTGCATGGAAGCCATGCCACATGGCTTTGGTTTTAGGTGCGAGCGCAGCCAATACGTTTCGTAATGTCATCATTGTGCCTTACACTTTTACAGTGACAACAAAGAAGATTACACACCCACAGCATAAAAAGGAAGTTCATGAATGAAATCTATCCAAAAGAAAAGCCGACTCAAAATCAATAAACCAAACCAAACCAAAAGCCAAACATTTTGGTTCCTAGCAGGGCAGCACTGCAACCCATCACACTCTGCCTCTACTCCTTTAACAGTTTTATCACTCATGATTAAGACAAGTCATACTATTATTGAACCATAACACTGCCTAACTGCGCACACACACACACACACACACACACACATGGAGAGAGAGGGAGAGAAAGGAGAGAGGAAATACCTCCGTCTGTACTTTGACCCCAATTGTCTCAATAGCTGCTTTTAGAAAAAGCAAAGCAAATCATTATTTGGCCCTTTGAGACTGATATGTGACCAACGCATTAAATTAGTATGGAGAACATTGGTGCAATATTCATGTTCATTTATTTTCACTGTATTTCTACTGCTACTGCTCATGGTAAGCCCCAGTCCTGAGGAACTGCTGAATAATTACTTCGCCCTCAGGAGGAATGCAGGGAAATGGCTTTCCCAATTCTCTGCCCAACCATGGGGTGGGTGGGGAATTTCAGGGGGGCATTTTCACATTGCAAATGAGGCTACCACAAAGCAGAAGAAATTCAGATCCATTCATACGGCTGACTGTTTAACAACCACCTGCAGCTTTAATATCTTCCTATGATAAAGGGAGCTTCTCAAAGAATAACATTCAGCACAAGAGAGACAAACTACTAAGTTTAGGACATTACCATTTTTCCCCATGCAAATTGTCTCCTTTTCTGCTTCCATAGTAATAAATATGTGGCAGATGCTTTGCTTTTGTTGAGTCTGCATGTTGAGTGATGACTTTCAGGATGGGAATATGCCCAGTTGTTCCAACTAGCATTGCTAGTAGTGCTGTGGACTTCATCGGTGTGGAGTAAGTTCTATGGCTAGAATTAGGGTGGGCACACCCTGCCTTATGCTCGCTAGAGGATTCTGGTTGCATGTGACAGGTGAGCTGCCGTGTGTGTGTGTGTGTGTGTGTCTCACAGGATCTCCTCGAACTATCAAGAAGGCCACTAGTCCTCAGGGGAAGCCCGTTCTTGCTTTCCCTTGCACTGAGTGGTCCATGTCAAAGGTCTGGCAAGGATAGCTGTGCCCCAGGCTACTCACTGGTATTGTTCCTGTACCTTCATCTCCAACCTTCTTGTAGGAGCCACCTGTGACCCGTGAGACCATCCGCTGTCCGCTTTTCTCATCACATGACAACACCAGCAGCATGGAGCACGTTGGAAGCGACGGATGCTCTAGGCCAGGGAGAGGTGAAAACTGTTTCAGCTCTTTTTTGGTCCAGATTTACCTTAGTCATAGTTCATACCTTCAGGGTGGAACATGGTCTTGAATTCAGCCTGTGGTCAAAGCTGGTTCTTTTCTGACTCTGTAATGTGATTCATGAACCCACAAAAGTACATTTCTCAGCATGCATACAGTTGAAAAAATCACCTGATTAAAATGTACTTGTGGAAGCTGCACAAATTCCATTCTGATAGAATATTAAAGATGTACACAACTGATATGTATATTTTGAAAAATATGCATGGAAATACATATAGACTCATGTTGTAATGAACACCAAGGTGTAATTTGGAAAAAAATTAAGTGAGCTATTTCATATATTCATAGCCTGGGCCAATATAGCAGTGAGCAAATTCTTTTTAAACATAACTTCTTAGTCTGTGTGAAAACAGGATGGCATGGACTTAAGAAGGAACCTGTGAAAGGGGCACTGACAGAAAAGACTCAATTTGCCGAATCCTGTACCATGCATGGATAGATAGGCAGCCTGCCATTTTGCACAGAGCTGAGACATGAAAAGTCCCTTTGGTAGCACTTGTTCAGTGCAAAATTAGCTGTGTCACTAACCATTATAACAAATTGCAGCCTCCATTTTCAGAAGCACTAAGCAAGGAAGAAGTAGCAATATCTACTCCTCTCGATCTTGCATGATTTATGTCAACTTCAGCACAGCACACTGGATTTCGATGATCTTTCTTTGAGCCCAGCACAGTTAGTCATGCTCTTGATGTGATTTTTTGACTGGCTTAGTTTCTTGCCTCTAATTTCTCCATTTTCAGAGGACTGACTAATCAAGCTAAAGTAGGCTTGGAACATGTTTTTGGCTTGGAAGGTACCTGATCTCTCTGCTGCCAAAGACAAAATCTCATACCAAGATTGGAATGTTTGTCCAACAGTGTCACCCTAAGGTAGGACTATTTGGACATGTCCCACCATCTGCATATTGGTTTTCTCAGCATCTCTAGGCTTTCCCCGCCTTTCCTTAAAGCTTCTGCCAATTGCAGCATAATAGAGTGAGTCCTGAGAAGAAAGGTGTGTTTGTATGGGCGGGGGGGGGGTTAATGACCAATATCTCAGACCCACCTTTTCCCTGAAGAACATCCGGTATCCCAGTTGGATGGGAACCATAGTTTCAGATTTTTTGGCAGACATTTGGAAACCAGAGAATTGTGTTAAGGACAACTTCATCTCCATCTTCATCTCTGTGTCATTCTCCGGATCCATGCCAAAGAGCAGCATGGAAGGACATTTGCAGCCGGTTCCAGCATTTCTCTTCAATCAACTTGACAAATGGCGATTTGAGGACCAAGATCTAGGAAGACTAGTAGCTTAGAGGATGACATTATGCTATGCTTACAACACCTAGTTTGGGGCATAATGGAAAGGTCCCCTGGAAAGGTGGCTACCAAGAGTAACACTGATCAAGAAAGCCGGCTGTGGGTGGTCTTTCTGCAAAAACAAAGCCTTGCCAAGGGTTCCCCAGGTATTTTTGCCTTCAGTAGAAACCCACCTTTGTGGTGTTCTGGCTGGTCAAGGACTTTTGTACTTCTGCAAAAATACATTTTGGGATTCTTAGCTGTAAAGGCCCAAACTGTGCTTATAGCTGTGCTTTCCAGGATGGAGTCCAAAAGTCCAATACACCCATAGACATTTCTGTTTGAGCCTACCAGGAGCCTTGTTCCTCCTGAGTTTTATTTTATTTGTTCAGAGTAGAGTTTTTAATTTTTTAAAAACTGGGGAATCGCTGGCTTCCTGCAGTTAAGAGCTGCCCTCCAGCGCCATCTTTATCTGAGTTCAAGGCAATGCTGAGAGTCCACCTCCACCATGTATGCAGGCTCTTGGGCAGCCATTTTTCTTTTTGTCTCACTAGTTCAGCTCCCAGTAAATGAGTGCCATGTGATCAGACACGCCCACCATGACAGCCATTTATGAATGACATGCCCACGGCAGCCATTTTCTGAGAGTCCCTGCAGAACTCTACCAGAATTCCAAATGTGGGCACTGTCTCAAAATAATTTGACTCTCTGGCTTAGCAGCTGTTCCATTTGAGATGGGGCTTAACATGATCCCAGCTGGGTGGGGCACTGCCAAGGATTGAGGCTTGGTCGCAAACACTAACAGACAAATGTCATGAGAAGGTACAAAGAAAATGGGCTGCAGCACCCCAGACTGTGCATGAGGATCGCTTTTTAAAAATGTTTCCTCAGGCAGGAGCTTTCTACTGGGAGGGAAACATTAACATCTCAGAGGGAAGGGGTCTCACTACTGAGATGTACAATGTAAACACCGTTTAGTGACCACAGTATGTCAAGGAATTTGTCTATTTCCCATAACCTAAAAAGGATCTGGTGACGATGGAGAGGGAGGGAAGACGGCGACGAAGTAACACCGCTCAGACAAAGCTCCCACTTACTTTGAAGAATTGAAGCCGCAATTATGAAAAGCAGGGACATATCTACAGCCAAAGTGGGAGAATAAGAAAGGGATGGCCCAGTACAAGCCCCAGAGAAGAAAAGCTGGAAAAAGAGAGGAAGAAAAAACAGCTTAGAACTGAAAGCTTTCTCCCCTCCAGTGGGGCTACGTATGCTGTATTGGTAGCAGCACTAAGAGCAGACTTGTGGCATTTGCTACAATCCCCATCACTAGTTCAGCCTGTCAAGGGATAGAAAGTAGTCCATTAATTAAAAACCCGGTCAAGGGGAATGCAGGGAAGCAGAAACCTTTAGGACGAAGAGTAAACAGTCCAATGACGGAATACGCTCTCCCGCTGCAGCCAAATTGCCTCTCTCGGCAGTTAGGTGAAATCTGCTTTATATCTGCAGAAACTCTAATTTTGATTCTAGAGCATTTAAACAAAACTGAAAGGCAATCAGGAGCCTTAATCCAAATGTGTGCCCACCCAGCACTCAAGTCAGAACAAAGAGGTGAGAAGGAGGAAGATGCCACCATTCCGTGCCTCGCCTCCTCTAACTCTGAGTGAACGCAATATGCACAACATAGGACTGAAGGGTGTACATGCACCTCAGCGCCTTCCCACCGCTTCCTTCCTTTGGAATCCCCAGCCTCCTCCTTCCTCCCATCTTCCCTGATACCGGCCCCCTCTTCGTAGGAGTCCTGTCAGCCCCTGCAGTACCTCTAACACCCTGGTCCCAGAGCCCTGATCCTCTCCCCACACTTGTCCATTGCGGACAACTTTCTGGAAGGCCTGAACACCACCCCCTGGCTCAGTTTAAAGTCTTTTGGACAAAGCTCGCTGGTGCATTTCTGAAGGACCTTTTCCCCATCCTCGTGAGGTGCAACCCGTCCCTTGCTAGAAGTCCCTTGGCAAGAAACCGGGCGCCGTGGTCGAGGAACCCGAAGCGTTCCTTCTGGCACCACACCCTAAGCCAGTCATTCACCTTGGTGACTCTCCTTTCCCTGCCCAGCCCAAATCCCTGGACCAGTAAGATAGATAAGAAGGCCGCTTGGGCTTTTAGGTCCCTGAGTTTCTTCCCCAAGCCCTCGAAGTCCCTGGTGATCCTGACCACACCCTGCCTGGCCACGTCATTTGTCCCCACATGGATCACCAGGAGTGGCTGGTGACCCCCAGAGTGAGCAGGATACTCCACCCTGTCCTTCACGTGCCAGATGCATGTGCGTGGCAGGCAACAGACCTTCCTTGCCTCAAGGTTGGGGTGGCACACTGCCGCCTCAGTGCCCCTCAGCAAGGAGTTCCTGACAATGATCACCCACCACCGTCTCTTCCCGGTGAGCCATGCCCTGACTCTCGTCTCTCCTGCAGTGGCTTCCTGGCCACATGTGGTCCCAGGCCGGGCGTCCTGCTGGTCCCCCGAGGCCTCATCAGCCCCAGCCTCCCCAAGTGGGGAGAACCTGTTTCCCAGCTCCAGATTGGCACCAGGAGGAGGAGGAGGCTGTGCTGGCCTCCTCCTGTGGGTGACATACCTCCACGTCTCCCCAGCTATTCCTCCCGTGGCCTCTCCCTCAACCCTCTGCTCCCGGGGGGCCTGGAGAGCTCACCTCCTCCTCTAGGAGGGCCACAAGCTTGCACCGAGGGCAAGTGTATCCCTGCCTCTCCTGAGGGACAAGGGCAAACATGTCGCAACAGGGATGGTGGAGGGCAGGAAGGCCTGGAAGAATGTTGTCCGTGGGGTCACGATGGGTCAGACACGACTTCGCGACTAACAACAATGACAGGCCTATACACTTGTTTGTACAATTAGTGACCCTCTTTTTTCAGGTTTACTGTACACAGATGGTGGTGATTCTGGACGTCCTTTTTACACCCTGACTTTTCCTCCTTCAAGGGGTCAGAGCTGGAACCCGAGATGGTTCAAGGCACCCGAACGAACGTGCATTGGCCGGCTGCAAAGCCTCTTGCCGCCCGCCTTTGTTGCCTGTCCGTGCCTGCTTCCTTGCACTCAGTCACACTGTGCGAAGCTGTGTGTGGGTAAAAATGCAACCAAAGGAGCTCAGACAGAGATTCTGTGTTAAGTTCTCTTATTGGGCTCACTGCCTTACATACCCTACCAAGTACTTGCTAGATAATATATACAAGTATGTTAGCATTGTTTGTTCTCGAAGCTGAACAAATTAGAAGAAAGCATGTACGGTCAATAGCAGCATCTTGGAGAACATTTATTATGACTGAGTGATTCATACAGTCTTTTCTAATCTTTTCCTTTCTGTCATGGTTTCTTTCATGGGTTTAACCACCCAGAGAGCTTCAGTTGTGGGGCAGAATAGAAATGAAATACATACACACATAAATATCTCTTCTTCAATTCTCCATCTCACAGGGTAATTTGTAATGTTAAAACCAAATTGTGATTAATTCCAGGAAATCATACCAGGACTGATCCTTATTACATATAAGCAAACAGCTTCTGGCTGAGCTGTCGGGAATGAGAAAGATGGCTAAATTGGCCACTTCCTTTCAAGGACGGCTGCCAGGGTTTCAGAAGAACCAGAATCAGAACGTCAAGCAGAACTGGGTTGGAGGGGGGTCCTGGGAATGTTGGCCAAGTCAAGGCTCTGAGATGATGGAAGAAGACGTGCTTATCTCAAGGCCAGGTGCCCAGGTGGGCAGGCAGTCTCTGGGAATAACCAAGAAGTACAATGAGTGGGAGGGGACTTGGAGCAGGGGAGTTCCTCAGACACAGATGGGGCAGCCCTGGCTCTTCCCCCCATGATGCAGCGTCGGCAGAGTAGGGTGGCCCAATTAGAGGATCGGTGTGTGCAGAGAAGCCCTGCTCACTTTCAGAAGGTCCCTCCTGATGGGATGGGGCGCAGGCTTGCTCATAAGGAGAACTCCTTGAGGTGATTACTAGAGTGGGTTCAACGAACCTCTCTGTGCATGCTCAGAGATTCATTCTGGGTGCTTTGTGCTTTTGGGCCAATAAAGAATGCCTTGCAAGAAAAACAGTCCATGGCTTCTGAATATGCAAAAGAGTAACCTGGCTGTCGACATTTACCTGTCCTGAAAAGGAGCGAAATGCTAGGACTGAATGGATCTCTTGGAAGTGGCCAGTGCAGAGGCAAGGACAGTAAAACCTGGTGGATACAAGTCATCCTGAGCAACACTTCTCGGAGGGATCCTGAAGAATGGAAATTTTGGAACCACAGCATTCCATGCCAAAGGCTATAGTCCAAGACACCTGGGGCTTATTTTGAAGCTGGCATGTGCAGCACTGACCTGCTCTTTCTCCTGACTTATTTGACTACAGCACCCATTGTCCGTTCGCCCTATTATTGATTGGCTAGTACAACAGGCAGTTCTGCCTTTGTAATTGTAAATACCATTTCCCACTGGGCTGTGCATCATGGCTTGATAGATTCTAATGTTCTATTTGTGTGACGTTCGCATGTCCCAAAAAGCACTTGAGACTTCGCCAGCAAACAGTTCTGATTCTAGTGACTTCTTGCCACCACTTTTGGTAATGCATTTGTAGATCTGATAAGGATGTGGTTGGGGGACAGATCTAGTCTCTTTGGAGGAGAGATGGGAACTGCAGCTACTGATACTAGATTCTCTCTGCGGCCGTCTTCCAACACAGTCAAAGTATCTTGACAAAGACAAAATGAAATTCATCCATCTCTCTTGATACGTACACACTCTCTCTCACGCACCATAAAAATCCTTTCTCAGCAAATACATGGCAATGCAACATTTGATCTAAGTGGTTTGAAACAGGATCTGCGATTGCTGCTGGAAAGTAGGGATGTGCTAAAGCAGGGAGGTGTGGTACATTGGCACTCCACAGGTTTCCTGTTTGTTTCCAATCCAGGGATCAGAAATGGACTGAGGGTTTTGTTTTATTCTGGACTTCCATCTTTAAGACGGATTGTGATTTGCACATGTTATACTAAACCTTATAATGACATTTGCACAGATAAGTGTCTGAAAACCACTTTAAATTAATTTGTTCACAATTGGCTGATCTGTGCAAATTTCAATAGTAGTTAGAGACATGTGAATTGCATCCATTGCAGAATCAAATGCCTGTGAGCTGGCTCAGTTCACACAACAGCGAGTTGTTGCCCGTCCAGGGGTAACAAAGCAGAATTTGGGGGGTGGGGGTGAATCATGAAAAACTCTTGGATTTTAACCCCACACACACACCTGTCGATGCAGTGCTGTAGACATTGCTATCAAGATGTCCTGTGTTTAGAAGGAAAAATAGCATGTATTTATAGGGCTTTGCAGAGAGTTCAACTACACTTCGGCTCTCTTTCCAGCAAGTTTGTAAGGCAGATCAGTACTGCAGTGTTCGGGGCTGGAGGGGCGCTGCCAGGATGAGCGAGCCCCAGTCGTCCATTCGCACACAGACAGAACACTTAGGAAGGAAGGTTTATTCAGCAGGAAATCGAGAGCAGGCACAGACTTTTAACCTGAGGTCGTCTAGGCAAGAAATATGCCTGTTGCATCCCAGACTCACTCTATATTTCAAAAGAGAGAAAGAGCTTTCTACCTGTTGTAAGCCATCCCAAGACTGGAAGCTGTCCCAAGACTCTAGTGGTGGACGGGGTAGAAAAGCTATGAATGGATGAATGAGAGCAAAGCTAACAGAGACCAAGAGAGAGAGGGAGAAGGGAACCTGGGGGGTAGATTCTTGACAGCAGCCCCATGTGTAGGCAGGAAGTGTGCAAGTGCCAGGCTGGGTGGCAGGCCTGTGCTGAGCATGACGCACTCATGTCTCCGGACAGAGGCATCCTCCGCGCAGGGCCGTTTGGCCTCATCTCTTCCTGATCTCTCTGCTGCAAGAACGCCAGCATTCATTATTCACCCATCATTCTTAGTCACACTGGCTAGCCCAAGGATGGTAGGGTTCCTTTCCTGGATTCAAGGTTACCCTTACATGGCCCATGATCAGAAATCCCCCCCCAAAAAACCCCCACACAGTGCTGATTCTGTAATACATAGCACTCTTCTGAATTTTCCATTAACCACGGAAAAGCCAATGCACAGGAGCCTGTATTCTCTCTATAGATTTCCCATCCTAATGCAGGTAAAAAGCATTGTGGTTTATATCCTTTCCCTTTCCCATGCCCCTCGTCCAGATTGCCCCTGGTCCTACTCTTAGGGAGAGAACAGTACAACAGCAATCTGTCTCTGGCCTCTGGCCTCTATTCCTCCCTCACTGATGGCGTCCTCTGTGTGAGCCGCCGTGACGCCCCCATCAGCCAGAGATTGTTGTCTGCAGTACTGCCCATTTCCTCATGGAAGCACCAGGCCAATGCTGTCATCGTCGTCACATGAATATCCCATCTCTCCCCTCTTGCAAGGAACCCTGCATGGCTTATGCAGGCCAGGTTCACACATCACTGCAAGCGGCATGGCTCTCGCGTGGCTCCTGCTGCTGCTTCCCGCATTCATCCCATGGAATGACTCCTTTTGCGGCTGCCGCCTCACCTGCTCTGCCCTGCCCAGTCTGCCTCCCCCTCCCGGCAAGAGCCTTCTCTCGCTCTTTCCCAAGTCTTGAAATTACACTTGGGAATTACCTTCTCCACTTCAGTGCTTCTCTTGACAGTGACCCCAATTTTAATTACTTTTATTTCCCTCCCCACATCTGCAAGGTTGCTGCTAGGAGATAATTGACAAGGACACTAACAAGACCAGGGTCAAGATGGGAGTGACAAGCAGGGAGGCGGTGAGTCGTAATTATACTCCAGCAGTAGTTATGCCCTCCCCCAGAGTTCCTTCAGGGGCAGGTGTAAGCTCTTCCTCTGCAGCCCCTCCCTGCTTATCAGGCAGCTGGGGGCGGGAAGCCAAGAGTGGTGGCTGAGAGGCAAGGAGATCTCGGATGCAGGACTTTGTGAAGTCAGTTTCTGCTGGGAAATTCACAAAGCGTTCTTCTCAGGGAACGTGCCAGTAACCGTAATTATAAAAGCAACACTAGGTAATTGTGGAAGCTCAACGTGGGGTAATACATATATAAACAAATGAAGCAGGTTGCAGTCAGGGGAAGTGCCAATGTGGAGGAATACATTCTCCAGTGTCATTTCAAGATTTTGGGGGAGGGAGAAAGGTATATCGGTGTACCGATCTACTGCACCCGTGGCCCTATTAATTAAGCATGTAGAGCAGTGAACGTGCACCATTGAAAACTCATGAAGGCCCAAAACCCGTGGAAAAAGATTTCTGTTGTGTTCAGAAACTTCTGGCCCCCTCATTGCAAGAGGGATATAGCAAGGTTGAAATCAGCGGAGCGAAGGGCCACTAGGTTGGTGGCTGGTTTGCTGGGGAAGCCATATGAAGAGAGGCTGAGGGAGCTGGGTCTTTTCAGCCTGGGGAGGAGGAGACTCAGAGGGACCTGTTAGCAATATACAGGTACGTGAGGAGGTGCCACACAGAAGTGGGTCATGACCCTTTTCCCCCTGCAGTGGAGGGCAGACATGTTCCAATGGAGCAAAGCTCAGGAAACCAAGATTTAGGGTAGATGCCAGGAAGTACTTCCTGATGGTTAGAACCCCTAGGTTATGGAATGGACTTCCACGGGAGGTGGTTGAAGCCCCATTGGTGAGGGAGTTGGATAGACTGGACATGCACTGTCCAGCCTATCTGTCACATGATAGGCATGTCATGAGTGGAGCTGGCTGGAGCTGGGGGTCACACTAGATGGCCCAGGAGACCCCGTCTGACTCGCTCTGCTTCTATGTTTCTCTGATGCCATTTCTTAGACATGTGTCAGTGAAGGGGTAGAGCGCCCTGAGAAGGGAGAAGGCAGGAGGGAAGCAATGTAGCAAGTTTGCAAGGAGTGATCAGACAAGCAACTGCTTGGTTCAGATGAAATGAACCATCCAACAACAAACCGTGGGTCCTCAGCATGGCAAGCAAACATATCCTTCACAATGTGCTTGTTCACCCAGGCTTTCCCTAGCTTGTAATTAAATTCATCATACTGCTTCATATTTTTTTCTCCTGTCTTGCTGCTGCAGCTTCTTGGAATGGTTTTAAATAAGATTCTTATGCTAATATTATAAATGTGATCGTATTTATTTATATCTATACTGCCAATAGCCAAAGTTCTCTGGAGAGATCACAACAAATCATAGCAAAGTGCACAAATAAAATAAAATAGCATGGCAACAGTCATTAAAGCAGCCTATTTTTTCCAAAATGCAAATTTTTAAAAATTGACAGCTAGAACAATTGTAATACAACTAGAACTGTTAAAAGCAGCCGGCCTAAATTCCCCTGCACCCTTAAATGCCCTTGAATGACATGCAGATGCTCGGGAGAAGAGGGCAGTCTTAACCCGGTGCCAAAAAAGGACCGACTTGGTGTCAGGTAGATTTCAGTGGAGAGATTCTTCCAGGAATGGGGGCTGCCACTGAGAAGGCCTTACCTCTTGTGTCTCTGAGCCTCCTTTGGAGGTGGCACTAGGAGAAAGGCCTCAGATGTTGACCATCATGCCTAGGAAGGCTCAGGTCCTGCTGTCTCAAGCTGTGCACATCTTTACAGGTTAAAACCAACACCCAGATCGAGCTTGGGGGAATCCAGGAAGCCAGGGCAAGCAGGCCAGAAGTGGTGCTATGTTTGGAGCACCTGGCTCTAGTCCAGCTATTAGTCTGGCTGCCACAGTATGTACTGAGCACCCAAGTGGCCAAATCTGGTTTGTTTCCAAGTTGAATGGGCCTTCTGGCACTCTGTCAAAAGGAGCACTATTGTGAGAGGAGGAGGAGCAGCAGCAGCAGCAGGAGGCAGCTAAAGCCAGCCACTGTATGCACCACATGGAATGGTGTGCTGCTGATCTCCCCCCCCCGGCCCCACAGTAAACCCTTGCGAGGAGCTGCCCTGTGGCAAGGTCCAAAGTTGGAAACAGTCCGTGGACCTCCTGATGTTGCTCTCTGCAGGCTCAAAGGAACACGGTGGGCCAGGGGAGCCTGCGCAGCAGTCTGAGTGGCTGAACTAAGAAACGGTGGCAACATCTCCTCTGTTTCTGAAGGAAACAAAGATGGAGAAGAGAATGATCTAGTAGGTTTGTAGAAAGCAAATCCTCAGAAATGTGTTATTGTGCCTGTTTGGTTGGTACTTAAAAACAAAGTGTAAAGCCCAAGGCAAAAATATTTATTAAACCACAAATGCAAAGCTGAGCCTCTGATTTCCCTAAACCCTTAAGAAGATTTTCACAGAGTCTATGGAAGCCTCTTAGTGGAGGGATGCTCAGCCTCGCCTTAGTGATGTCTTACTTGCAGATACCTAGAGTTAGGCGGGAGAAGTATAGGTTGGCCTAACCGCATACCTCATTCCTCCCCTAGGAGCAGGGGGGCATATAACATGCCCCTCCTTTTGCACTGGGGTCTGACTGTGTGACCAGCCAGGTTGCCAAGCTGTTTCCCAGAATTTCTTGCCTAATTACATGGCTGCAGCATGAAACTTTGCTGCTTCTGCAAGTCCAGTCCCCTTTCTTCCTTGGCCTTGCCATGTGTCATCTTTGCCTGATAAACTAAGTGGGGCTTCTTCTGCCTTGCTCTACACTATGTACTTAGGTCCAGATGTAGGACCAGACTGCAGACAGTTGACGGAACTCAGTGGGACTTACAAACTGAAGGATATCATCAAGTGGTTTGGGCTGCGGAGTCATCAGTACGCTGATGACACCCAGCTCTACCTCTCTTTATCAACCAATCCAGGTGAGGCAGTGGCTGTACCAAACCGGTGCCTGGCCGAGGTAATGGGCTGGATGAGGGCCAATAAACTGAAGCTCAATCCAGACAAGACGGAGGTCCTGTTGGTGGGTGGCTCGGGCTCCGGCGTAGGTGACTTGGACCTTGTCCTGAATGGGGTTGCACTCCCTCTAAAGGACAGGGTACGCAGCTTGGGAGTGCTCCTCAACCCAGAGCTGTCCCTGGAAGCTCAGGTGACTGCAGTGGCGAGGAGCACTTTCCTTCAGCTTCGGTTAATCCATCAGCTGCATGGAGGAAGATTGTCTAGCAACAGTGACACATGCATTGGTTACTTCCCAGTTGGATTTCTGCAATGCACTCTATGTGGGGCTGCCCTTGAAGACAGTCCGGATACTTCAGATGGTGCAAAACAAAGCTGCCAGGATGCTGACGGGGACTGGGTGTTATTCTCATATAACCCCAGTCCTCTATCAGCTCCACTGGCTTCCCATTGAAGTCTGGGCTCAATTCAAGGTGCTGGTTATTACCTATAAAGCCCTTAATGGCTTGGGACCTGGATACCTAAAGGCACGCCTTCTTCTCTATTTGCCCTCCTGCCCCCTGATAACAGCAGCAGAAGCCCTCCTCCGGGAACCCTCTGTGAAAGACAGTAGGAGGCAGAGTACCCAGAGGAGGGCTTTCTCTGTGGTGGCGCCCAATCTATGGAATGCGCTCCCCAGAGAGGTCCGCCTGGCGCCGTCATCATATGTTTTTAAGTGCCAGGTTAAGACCTTTTTATTTCATCAATATTTTAATAAGCTTTAATATTGTATTTTTAATATTATATTTTTAACTGCAGCCAGAGTGGGTCGATTTGTTTATGTTGATTTTTTATTATAATTTATGTATATTGATATTTGTATTTTATTTATGTAAGCTTTCCTGAGGCTTTTGCAATAGGACGGCACATAAATATCACAAATAAATAAATAAATATCGGAAATCATCTGTTTGATTTCTGCATAGGTGTGTGGCACAATTCCTGTATCAATGCCTAGACACTGTGATGGGCTGGAAGAAATCCAATCGACTGAGGCTGACCAGGGAAGCCCTGTGGGGGATGGTTTAAGGGCCCTGGGGATAGGCTCATCACCTGTTCTGGAAGGGTTCTGCCCCCCAGGAACATCAATTCCATGGTCTGGAGTCACTCCCAGTCATCACTGTCACTTGAGACTGGATTACTGCAGTGCGGTCGATGTGGGGCTGCCCTTAAGACTGGTCTGGGAGTTGGTCCTGCTGCGGCTTGGCTATTGACAGGAGCAGCCCCTTTTCAGCATGTAACCCGAGGGAACTGAATGGACTGTGTATCTGCTACCAGGCTAGATGTAGGTCTTTGTTATACAGAGTGAAACACGTTGGGACCAGGACGGAGGATTAGGTTACACAGAACGATTAGCCTGGATGTAGCCAAGACTGGGCAACAGAACTGCTTGTGGGTTCCCCACAGGAGGTATTTGGCCACCGCATGAAATGCTGGGATAGATGCACCTTTGGTCAAATTCTGCATTACTCTTCTTACATTCTTTGGGGATACTGGATAGAGGGCCCTGTGCAGTTAGTGAGGTTATCAGCTAAGGCGCCCTTGGTGTTCCTGCTTCCACCTGCATGGTCTTCTCAAGGAAGAGCATTCATAGCATTGGCCCTCGCTCCGAGGAACTCCCAGCCTATGGAAGTCAGACAGACATCAATTTTGCTTGGTTTTAAGTGGCTGCTGAAGACCTTTTTATTTTAAAAGGCCATGGGTTCATTGATATAATTTGATTTATGTTTTTTATTCTATATTTTGATCCTTCCCCCTTCTTTTGATCTAATTGTTCATTACTAAGGAATTGTATTGGATGTAACAGCATCTAAATTCTTCTTCAGCAGGTGGTGCACAACTACCTGCCTTGACCTCACTGCTGCACCCCACTCTCCTGGACTAGCCTCATCCCCAATTCTCTTCCCCACCACCTCATTCTCGCCACCTCCACCTGCTGGATGAGAGGGAGAAAGAGGGAGAGCGGGAGAGAGTGAGTGGGTGACCCTAGCCTCTTCTGGTTGAGGGGGTGGTCTATGCATGTTAAAAGTAAATAATAAAACCATAAATAAATACATTCTGCAAATAAGTCGGTTACTTTCTAAATGGTGATGCTGCAGCCTCTCTCTGTCACACACATGCAAATTATTTCTCAAAAGGCTATCATTGTTCAAGTTAGCCTCTGAGCCTCAGTAAATCCATCCAGGTTTCTTCAGTGGAATGCTGCTGATTTGGGAGGAGCAGCACAATTGTTAAATGTATCTGGTTCTATTTTTATTTTTAAAATGTGTTCTTTTCTTCCATGATTCAATTAGATAGTTTTGCTCCAGCCAAATGTTAAAAGGAAAAGTGTTTGCTTTAATTCTGTATTAGTAATGTCTTGCTGCTACTGTTTCATAATTTGCATTTCCATTTCTTGTACCTGTGGTTTGGGAAGCCTCTGTTTTCCACTTGCATGCAGGAGAGTGGCATGAATGAAGTTTGGGGTGGGTGGAACCAGACTAAGAAGCTCTACTCACCGTCCTCCACATGGTCTTTTCATTTCTGACAGAGGCAGGCCATCCGTCCATTGGAGATGTCCCGGCTTTCTTGCATCCAGAAGGGGTCTCAGGGTGGCCGCCTTCTCCAGCATCTCATTTCTATTAAGCAGGGACAAGAGACTGCGCTTGCTCTCAAGACTAAGGCCACAATGCAAAGGTGCTCACCCTGGAGAGCTGCAGGGGCTGGAGACCTCGGGGGCTAAATTCAGCCAAGAGTTCCCAACTGTTTCTCCTGAGCATCAGGCATCTGGGGGCTCTCTGGCTCTTGTGCAAACTTCCCTCTCTCATGGCCCTGTTACTGGCTGTGAAAGCATCATGATGCAATATTTATTTATACATACATATGTACGTACATACATACATACATACGTGTTTTTCTAAGCAGCCTATAACTGCCAAGCCCTTCCTAGGCAGCTTACAATATGCACATGACCCCCGCCCCCCCCCTTTATACTTTTGTCTCCAATCCATTTGTTTTTGGTCTTGACCATCAAAGAATTTGACTTTGGGCTAAAAGAGATTCCTTACTCTAGTCTATTGAATTCAACAGAATTTTCTTCTGAGACTATCCATTTAGAATCAGGATGCAAACTGATTTCTTCAACTCATGTTCTTTTCTTACACTGAAGGGTGCATTTAAAGCTAGAACATCTAATGGAAAATGATACTGGCTTCCTGAGGGACTGGTTAGAATACTTTTGCTCTTGCGCACAGGAAATGACAGCTTAATATTGGTGAAGGGCAAAGGAATCTTGTGGGTTCTGGCTAGATCAGAGAAACCCATCAAGGATTAGATTCTGCAGAGCATGCTTGATGGCTGTGGAATATATTGAAGGGGGAGATCGTCTGTGATACAAAAGAACTGCAATTAAGTGATTGCAAATACTGTATTCTTTGGCCAATGGAAAGGGACACTCATACACAAAACTCAACTAAAAATAGTATAGATTTGTGAGTCTGTGTCATGCAAGAGGACAGTTTTTATGGGAATCAAAACTTGGTTGGTTTTGTGCTGGAGAAGATGGGCTGTTTCGATTATATGGCCAAACGCTACTCTGGTGAAAGGCAGTAGCAAGCAGACGTGGTACACACGGCTTCCCCTAGAAATCTATTGGGTGCAGCATGCCTGAGCTCCAGTTATCCTCAGACTGCTCCCGCTTTCCATTGCCTGTCCTATTCGGTCTGTGAAGGAGGTGTCCTTTAAAATGGTGGCTTGCATGCAGAGCTTTCAGCCCACTCCTCCTCTGCTGTTGTTGCTACAAGTCGTCTCTGATGTGTGGCAGCCCTGCAACTGAATTCCCTCCAGATTGTCCTGTCCTTCACAGGCCTGCTCGGTTCTTCTGAATTCAAGGCTGTGGCTTCCGTTATGGCTTCCTTTTCTTCTGCCTTCAACTTTCCCAAGAAAGATCATCTTCTCCAAGGAGTCTTGCCTTCTCATAATGTGCCTAAAGTAAGACAGCCTTAGTTTTTTTCATTTTTGCTTTTAGGGAAAGCTCTGGCTTGATTCGATCTAGAACTCATTTGTCTTTCTGTTGGTCCACGGTCCATGTAATTCATGGTCACTATTGCAATCTACTTCTGGCCCAGTCCTGGCAGTGGGAATACTGATTCTCTATCTTTTACTTCTTCTTGCATAGTCCATTTGGTTTCTGGATTAGCCATTTGGAGTTGTCCACGCAGACAGCCATTTGATCAGTTACTTGAAGCAGGTACTTGGAATAAACAGATGGTTGGCTTTTGCAGATTTCCAAAGATCTTTCTCCTGTTTCATTTCTGATCTCTAGGCCAAATTCTCCTAGAATATTTGATTTTGCTTTGTTCTCTACTTTTGCATCCCAGTCACCTTTGATTATCAGCCTGTCTTGTTTCCTCTTGGATGCCCGCATATTAGTTTTTGACATGTTTCAGCATCTGGTGTTAGCCTGTAGAACTGAATAGTAGCTATGCTGGTAGTTTTTCTGAGAAATCTGGTTGATACTATTTGGCTGGAATTTGCATTACAACCCTTACTGCCTGTGCTACAATTTGCCCAGTACTGGTGCCACTCCGTTTCTTCTGAGTTTGTCATTTCCAGAATAAAACTGAAATATACTTCAGTCCCCCTTAGTTCTCTCACACCAAGTACTGCAGTGCTTAGGCATTCCTTTTCTTGCTTATTGCATTGAATCATGATTTTCATGTTCCATGTTCCAATTGTTGTGAGGAAAACAATACCTGGGAAATGTATAGCCAGGACTGAAGTAAAATGCTTAGCCTCGCGCAAAAAGGCCACGCTCTGTTTGTAGGTTATGGGTATCCCATCTCTTTATCTCTTGTTGAGCAGAGACGAAATGCTCATCACCCATCTCCCCTCCCTCCCTCATATCTCTCTATTATGGGACAGAGTTGGGAGGAAGTGGAATGAGATGGAGTCATTCATGAAGATGTGCAAAAGCGACTTGGAATAGAAAGAGGCTGATTTGCCATTCGCAAAAGGTTCTGCTCATCTGGCAGAGGAAGGGTGCATATATAACCACGAATGTGTGGAAAACCTGCTCGTTAAGAGTTAGAAACCATGTGACTCTTCCCTCACTTGCAAGGTGAACCAGACCATAGATGGAGGGGCAGAGATCTTCTAGCCCATGGGCTCCATCTGGCCTTGCAGAGAACTCCTTCAAGATGGAGGGTCCTTGAAGCCCCCACACAGAAGATTTTCTGCCGCTGTGTTTGGGTGTGCTTCTGTGTAAAAATAGTGGGGTAAGAGCAGGTGGGAGAGCATGCACATGGAACTAGGCGTGGACAAACTGCCCCTCTCTAGCACAGGCTGTGCTTTCTTTCTCCAAGTGCTATCAGCAGAGGTGCCCAGCTTGTACTGGGAGGAGGTCCCCCTCTCCATGCCAGCTGAATCCCCACACATGGGAGTAGCCACCCATGTCAGCCAGAGGAAGATCCGGGGTGAGAGGGTAATTCATTTCCAGTACTGGATACAATTCATGCCCATTCAGGCTGGGTACATAAATGCCTTGGTATGTATGCTTATAATTTTTGGTGAGTGGAAATAGATTTCCTTTCCTTTCCTTCTTCTTTAGCATCCAGTGGCTGCAACTACTTCTGTGACTTTCACAATCTTACCTTACACTTGGAATGCCAGCTGTTTGTTTTTATTGATCATGGCCGGAAAAATCCATGACACAGATTTTGTAGGCCCCCTTCAGATGCCTAGAAAGAAACACTAAGGAAGCCAACATATTGATCCTAAACAGAACCATGCATTCTTGACTTAGGTTTTAACAGCTTTGGGACCAAACCGTTAAAACAAGCATGATGCCTCAAGGATCTGCCAGTTTACGTCAAAGCTTACAAGGAAGATGTGGCTCTGAGTTTACCTGGTGGAACCACTGTCAGTTATGCATAGCATCCCTACATGATCATCCTTGCTGCCAAATGCTTTCTACTCTTTATCAGTAAGACATGGAAGAATGGAAAAGCAGGGAAGGAATGGCCTCTCTCCACCTTATTCGTATGGGGAGGTGTGCAGTTTCAATGAATTTCTCCTGGGGCGGGAGGGACTTGTAGTACAGACTCTGTTTGTCGCACACGGATAGTATCATCAGTGTAAGCAGCCTTGCCCCCATTTTGCCTCCACCAAGATGCAGGTGTGTTGTGTCCAGATCAATGGAAGAGGTGGAACTAGTGTTCAGTCAAAATCTGCATTGCGGTTTCCTGAAAGATACCCCCCCATCCCAAAAGAAAGACATTTCCACTGTTCTGCCTCATTTTCATGGTGATTTATAATGCATTTTGAGGTGTGTTTGAGTTTATGCAATCTGAGGTTCTTGATGGGGCTCTTTCTTTCTTTCTTTCTTTCTTTCTTTCTTTCTTTCTTTCTTTCTTTATTATTCATCTCTCATTTGCTTTGCAGCATCACAAAAGAAAAAGAAGAGCAGAAGAAATAGGAAAGGAAGCTGAGTTGCATTCTATGTTAACAATACATATCCCTGCACAGAGTACAGGAAGATGAGCCTGGTAAGCCCATCAAGAGCAATTGGGTCAACATCTATGTGTCAAGAATAGAAGGAACATGATAGTTGGAGTCTAGTATCCATCACCCAATCAAGAAGAAGGTGGGAATGTCTCTCTGATATGTCAAGGAACTGAGATGTGGTAGTAATGGAGGACTTCAGTTACAACAAAGGGCAACAAAGATGATCAGGGGACTGGAAATAAAGCTGCATGAGAAGAGCTGGGCATGCTTAGCTTTGAGAAGAGAGAAGATATGATAGCAGTTTTCGTATATTTAAAAGGCTGCCACACAGAGGAGGGCCAGGATCTCTTCTCGATCATCCCAGAGTGTAGGAGACAGGGCTCAATTTCCAGGAAGGCATGTCCTGCCTGAACATCAGGAGAAACTTCCTGAGCTGTGCAGCAATGGAATCAACTACCTAGGCAGGTTGTGGGCTCTCCCACTCTGCTGGCATTCAAGATGCAGCTGGACAGCGACCTGTCAGGGATGCTTTAACTTGCTATCTTCTTCTGAGTAGGGGGATAGTCTCAATGGCTTTGTAGGTCCCTTCCAAAAGTAATTCTGTGATCCCAGGTAACCTATACTCACTCACTTGAAAAAGCCCTGTTTCCTCTCTTCTCCTCTCCATTTAATTTCTATTTTAAAGCTATTAATTTTCTATCAAACTGAAATGGCTGGAAAAATAGGGAGACATTTTTAGCTCAGCATTACTCACTATTTCACTTTTTTAAAGAGCTTTCATATTTATCTGGAGAAGCAAAAATATAGTGTCATTTTCAGCATAGTTTGGATTTGACAGTATTAATAAATGAATAAACTGTACGAATAAACAAATATAACAGGTGCAGTATAAATGTATACATGAGCTGGTTAGCTCTATGTAGTTGCATTCATCTTTTCACCCAACTGCTTAGACTTCTGCACCTCTTGGGTACAATTTGTTACTTTCCCACAGCACCTGCAATGCGCCAGGCGTCATACAAATTTAACAGCACAACTTCCCAGCAGTCTCCGGCTGCAGCCTGCCCATGCAGCGAGACTAGCTAGGGCAGTTCATTTCCTTGCCAGCCCGGGCTGCTTGGTATTGCACCTCTATCTTTGACAGAAATGTTGTTTGATTTGCTAAGAGGCTCATTGAAGGAGAGCTTTGCTTACCTCATGGCATATCTGGCTTATAACCACACACTTGTAAATGACTAATTCAAAAGAGCAATAAAAAAGAAACAGAAATTATATCTGTGATATAAAGTGAAGTGCTTAATATTCATTACGGATCATCCTGGACTTTGGATCTCCTTCAGGAACAGCCCCCCCCCCCGCCACCCGTTCCCAATGATCATGGATTTTCTTAGGTGAAACAAACAGGTGATAAAGCCAGGACATTGGGTATTATTCATGGATTACAATGCTCTGTGCAGGCCAGAGATTAGAGAACAATTTAATTAGCCAATTACATTTATGAGGCATTTTAGATGTGCTATTGCAAATAGCTTCTTTACTAATGCCCACGGAAACTCTGCTGCTACATCAATGCCGTTGGTGAAATTTCCTAGGAGCGCCTTTGGCCCCTGCATTGCCTTTGCAAAAAAATACAGGTGCCGATATAATGTAGACAGACAATCAGTGGGATCAGCAAAGCGGCCCCACGTCTTTTCCAAGGAAGCAAACCACGGCATGGGAACTGTGGGTTCCTTCAGGCCAAACGGAGAGCCCGTGCACGCTGGCCCCAGGGGTGGAGGGCTGGGCGGGTTGCTCTCAGGGGGTCCCTCCTCTGTGCCATTGTCACCTTGCATCACTGCTACCATCAGATTGCTAGAGCAGCCAACAAGCTGGCAGCAGGATCCCTTCCCCAATCAGGTGTGAGTGCAGGGGTCTTCTAGGCTGTGGGCCCTCACCCGGCGAATGGCCGTGCTTGACTTTGATGCTAGCCCTGAGTGTGACGGAGGGGCATTTCCCCCTAGAGAGTCCAGGAAGGAGACTGCGTGAAGGGGAGGAAACAGCTGTGCTGATCACCCTGCCATTGAGACCAAGTTTTTACCAATCAACTTTCCCGTGAGCACGGGGTCTCTGTCTAGCATGCAGCTTGCCAGTTCTGCACCCAAGCCTGGGCATTTCGTTCTATTGAGCTCAATGAGATTTTGCACTGTTTCCATTTTGAGAAGTGGCAGAAGACTTTAGCAGATTATTTTCCTGTTCCAGAAATGTCCATATTTTGCTGTGCATTATACAAAAACTTTTTGTGTCCTATGGTTGTACAAATGGAATTGTTTATTGTTACTATTATTAAGATTTCCATTTGACTCTTTAATTGAATCTAATTTTGCACTAATGGGATCATACTTATCATCATCAGCAGAAGCATTATTAAGGCCTTTATATTTGTACATATAAGATCATGTTTTTTCGGGTTGGAGGACTTTTAATTTGGTCAAATGGGGCTGTATTTTTTTAAAAATGTTGCTGAAAATTAGTAGGGAAAAATGCCAGAAGAGAATTCCTGCAGCAAAAAGAAAGAAAAGGCCTAGATGGATGACAGAAGAAATATGCGCAATTGCTAAAGACAGGTGAGAGGGAAAAGCAAAAAATGACAGAAATGGAGTCAGAATCCTTTCCAGCAATTATCACATGGGGGACAGTATGGGGGGAAATGACTCACAGTGTCAAAAGCCTTGGTGAGGTCCACAAAGACGGTGTACAGTTCATGACTCTGCCCTTGACACGTCTCTTGGAGCTGTTGGGCTGTGAAGATCATGTCCACAGTGCCACGCTCTTTGTGGAAGCCACACTGTATCTCGGGTAGTAGACCCTGTTCCAGGTGGTCAGTCAGGTGATACAGCAACACACGTGCAAGGATCTTGCCTGTGATGGAGAGCAATGATATTCCTCTATGATTATCACAGACTTGTTGATTTCCTTTCCTCTTGTAGAGGTGTATGATGGACGTGTCTTTCAGTTCCTGAGGAATGGATCCTTGATTCCAGAAGGACTGGAACAGCTGAGTGAGTTTGTCGACAAGCACTTCCTTATAGACTTCCACTGGGATCGCATCAGATCCTGGGGCCTTGCCACTGGACAGCTGGCTGATGGCCTGTAGAGTTTCAGGCTTTGATGGTGGGGCATCCAGGCTGTGGTTGATATCCGCCTGGGGCATTCTGCCAATTGCCTTGTTATTGATGGAGGATGAGTGGTTCAGTACGGATTGGAAGTGCTCAGCCCAACGCTGTATATCAGAGTCTTCTCAGTAATGAGGCTGGCATTTCCACCTTCCAAGCAGTTCAATATTACAAGCTTCTGACCAGTCTTGCACACGGTGGGCATGTCGTGAGCGGAACCAGCTGGAGCTGGGGTCAGACTAGATGGCCTGGGAGACCCCTTCTGATTCGCTCTGTTTCTATGTTCCAGTGTCTTTCTTACAGTAAAGCAGTTCAGCCAGACTGGCTTTGTGATGCAAATGCTGCACTGCAGCGGTTGCTAGCACAAGACATCAGTCAAGTTAGGAAAACAGCTAATTAGGTTAATTCCACACTGACTCGTCTGAATCCCAACCAAATGGGGCCGTGTGACAGCAATGCCAGATGCTGTGCAATGGCTCTGATTGTCAGATCTGATGTCAAATGGTGGGCCTGGTTCCAGCTCAGTCCAACCGTGGCGCATGCCCAATCCATACCCAACCCTTGAGGGTGGGTTACTTGCCGTCTGAACCCGGTCAGTACCTTTGAACAGGGAGGTTTCCTTGGGCTCTCCTGGTTAATAGCAAACAGCGCTGATCACTGGAACTGGGAAGGAAGGGTGCTTTGGGTGCTTGTTCTCAAGGATGGCTGGCTGGGAGTAATCAGAATCAGAATTTGGGCAGAAGGAGAGGAAATTTAGGTGCATGAGCCTTGCTGACTATTGAGATGAGAGGAGCAGAGGTGCTTATCTCAAGGCCAGACTCCCCAGGTGGGCAGGAAGCCTCTGGAAATAGCAAGCTGTATAGGAGGGAACCTGGAACTGGGGAGTTTCTCAGGCACAGGCAAGGCAGGCATGGCTCTTGACCCTGCAGTGTGTCACTGGAAGGGGAAGGTGACCCAATTAGAGGATCGTCATGCAGTGAGGAGGAGTGGCCATTTTGAGGTGGCCCCTCCAGGAAGGATGGGGCCCAGGCATGCTCCTAAGGAGAATTCCTGGAGATGATTACAAGACTGGATTCAACAAACTGCTCTGTGCATGCTCAGAGATTCATTCTGGGTGCTTTCTGCTTTTCAGCCAATAAAGAATGCTTTGCGAGGAAAATGGTCTGTGGCCTTTGAATGTGTGAAGGAGGAATCTCAGTTCACGACACTGACAAACCTTTTGTTCCAGAATCGGTCTCCTTCCCTAGAGGTTTCTTCTCCCAAGTGGGTATTCAGGGGTATGTCGATATGAAGCCTAGACATTTTATTTAGCTATCTTGATAGATCTTGTCATCTACATCTGAGTAGATGGCCCGGCTTAACACCCCGGGGGAGACTGGAGACCCCTGGATCAGTATAAAAACTGCTGTGGATAAACAGTCCCCCAACATAGGCACTGAACAAACAGTCCCCTCTGCTGGACATATCCCAGCCCACCGGGGCCCATGTGAGCATGGCACGGATGCAATCTTCTCAGCCCGTGTGAGACCAGGCAAGCTTCTGGCACAGAGCACTTCTGGCATCGTCAGCTACTCCTGCTTAGTTTAATGAGGTTCTATCATTGCATTCATTTTAATGTTTCATTATTGTTTTGATTGCATATTATCATGATTTTATACTGAAAACCATTTTGGGGTTTATTTGCCTTTTTTAATTAAAAGGAGTATAGAAATTTTGTGGAATATAAATGGCCTTTATAGCTGCAATCCTATGCACTCTCTCCTGGAAGTGAATCCCACAGAATATTCTGGCCACTTTGAATACCCCAAAGTGATGTGAGAATCAGCCCTACGATTAAATATGGATCTGGAGAAATGGAAGACCTGATAGTCACCAATTTTGCACATCGGGAATTCTAGTCATTCCCAGTGTTATCTGACCTTAAATCTGATACAGCAGTTTGCTTTACTCCTATAAAATTGAATCTCCACCCTATTCAGTGTTCTATCTTTCAAATAAGATCTCCCTTACCATATAATGTGCAGGTTCTGTTCTGTTCTGTTCTGTTCTGTTCTGTTCTAGGGTTTCAACAATTTTTTTGGGCTGGTGGACATATTTGGAATTTTGCTGCAGTGTTGTGAGCACTTCCACAAAATGGCTACTATCAAAGGAGCTTGCCATGCAGCAAGTCACAAATTTTCCAGAAGACAAATGGATAGAGAAAAGAGAAAAATGCAACACTGATCCCAGGCAGTTTGCCCAAATGCAAAACCAAGATAAGTAACTTGGCCAAGAAATGGAGCTTCGGGCAGAGGTAGAATCTGTGACCAAATACCAAATTATATATTTGTCCCTCAAGGCACAATGTAATGCTTATCTTATGGAAAGGACACAGGTGATGGTCCCATTTAACACTGTTTTTTGTTTTTTTTAATCTATGATTTAAAAAAAAAACGCCCCAAGAAGAATAGGAGATCTAGTGGGCACTAGGCTCATTGGAGCCCAGAGGACTCCAGTGTCTACTGAAAAACAGTAAGAAGACCCAAGTTGGATCGGTGGTTCGCCAGCCCAGATGCCCACGGGAGACCCACGAGCCTGGCAACTGAGGTGCAGAGACACACTGCTTCGAAAGCGTAATATGAAAGAACCATGCTGGGCGAAGCTACAGCCTGTCCTGTCCAGCTTGCTGTTTACAGAGAAGACCACCAGGCTCTTGACCTCAAGCAATAGTACCATCCTGCTTGGGTTCCCCAGTGATGCATATTCCCTCTGACACCTGGGTAATGTGCAGTTAGCAGCATTAATAGTTATTGAGAACCGTATTCTACAAAGGCTACGAAATAGGACGTGGCAGCAAAACAGGTGGAAGGACGGCTCTTTCAAGCAGGAAGCAATGTCCCCCCACCAAAAGAGGTCAAGCTTTAAGTCAAACTCTGTGTAATCAAAACCTCCAGAAGTCCAAGGCAAACCTGCTTTTGTATAAAACTAAAGAATGGCTGAGTTGTCGTCCCCCCTGCCCTCTTTGTGCATGGAGGCTGGTAGGATGATGCAGCTACTCCAGGTTTTGGTCTGAGCATGTAAGCGGTTATCCATGGTGCAGAGCCAAACACCAGCCTGAGCTGGTTCAGGCTGACACCCAGGGTGGATACATTTCCTCACTGACACTGGGATCCCCAGGTAATGTTGGAACATGCCTCTATATCTTACAGTGCTCCTGATCTGCACCCTTTCCTAGCTCCATAATGCATGTTTCTTGGCACTTCGAGTTTGCTGGGCAGTTGTGAGAAGTTTTTTCCACTGCCAGAAAAGGCTCAGTGCATTTTTAAGCTAGCCGAAGAAAGTAGGGAGAAGCACTAGGCCACTCGGGTATGACCTAAATCATATCCCTGATGAATATACAGTAGAGGAGATGAATAGGTTTAAGGAATTAGATCTGATAGACAGAGTGCCTGAAGGACTATGGATGGAGGTCTGCAACATTGTACAAGAGGTAGCAACTAAAACCATCCCAAGGAAAAAGAAATGCAAGAAAGCAAAATGGCTGTCTGAGGAAGCTTTACAAATAGCTGAGGAAAGAAGGGAAGAGAAAGACAAGGGAGAAAGAGAAAGATACACCCAATTGAATGCAGAATTCCAGAGAATAGCTAGAAGAGATAAGAATGCCTTCTTAAATGAATAGTGCAAATAAATAGAAGAAAACAATAAAATAGGGAGGACCAGAGATCTCTTCAAGAAAATTGGAGATATGAAGGGAATGTTTCATGCAAAGATGGGCATGATAAAGGACCAAAATGGCAGGCAGAAGAGATTAAGAAGATGTGGCAAGATTACACAGAACTATACAAGAAAGAGCTTAATGTCCCTGATAATGTCCCGGTCTTCTCGCTTCCTGACAAATAGATGGGGAAGAAATAGAGGTAGTGACAGAGTTTATTTTCCTGGGCTCCAAGGTCACCGCAGATGGGGACTGCAGTCAAGAAATTAAAAGACGCTTGCTCCTGGTGAGGAAAGCTATGACAAATCTAGATGGCGTACTAAAAAGCAGAGACACAACCCTGCCAACAAAAGTGCGTATAGTCAAGGCTATGGTTTTCCCAGTTGTAATGTATGAGTGTGAAAGTTGGACCATAAGGAAGACTGAGTGCTGAAGAATTGACGCCTTTGAATTGTGGTGCTGGAGGAGACTCCTGAGAGTCCCTTCAACTGCAAGGCGATCAAACCGGTCAGTCCTAGAGGAGATCAACCCTGACTGCTCTTTTTAAGGCCAGATACTGAAGATGAAACTCAAATACTTTGGCCACCTAATGAGAAGGAAGGACTCATTGGAGAAGAGCCTAATGCTGAGAAAAATTGATGGCAAAAGAAGAAGGGGGCGGCAGAGGATGAGGTGGCCAGATGGAGTCACTGGAGCAGTCGGCGTGAGCTTAGGTGGACTTCAGGGGATGGTGGAGGACAGGAAGGTCTGGAGGAATGTTGTCCATGGGGTCGCGATGGGTCGGGCATGACTTTGTGACTGACAACAACAAAGTAGGAATGACTCAGAAATTCATTCCATTGAATATTTTCAATGGATTTTCCCAATTCATACCTCTTGGACTCAAACAAGCACTTGAGTGCAAATTTAACTTGCAAATTTTCAAGTTTGTGATGCATTCTGAAGAAATATAAAAGTGCTTAAAATTTATGTTTCCTGAGGAAGGAAACATAAAAGTGTCCAGCAGCTTGAGTGCATTTGAACAATATACAAGAAATGGATATATTTTGGATACATTTACAAAAAGATACATTTCCAAAATGTGTGCAAATACCTTCACGAACATGCATGCACTGATGTGTATGTTACGAATTCTCTAATTCTCCAAATTCCACCTTGAAGTTCATTCCAGCTCAAGCACATATAGGTAAAACTTTGATTCTTAAAATTTTCACATTAAAATCTGCATGTACTTTTCAAACGCATGCATCAGTTGTGCATCTCTTTGAAATGCACACATTCTTGTACCATTGATTAAAACCTATTTACACATATTTTCCAAAGTATGCCTTTTTGTGCACATCTTTCAAATGTTCCTATATTAAATGCATTGTTTTGATCTGCAGATCACATTGCAAGCTCAAAAATTATAGGTTTTAATCACAGATTGTGTCTGAGTCCCCATTCATAAATCCTGACCAAAAAAAAGAACTGAATTCAGTTTCTTATATATTCCTGAGACTGACTGAACTGACCATCTCTAGCCTGAAGATGCTCAAAGAATTTGAACTTAGTATATTCCGGTAGAACTGTCCTGACCTTCATCCCCTAATATGAAGATGGGAACTTGGCTGTTCACTGTCTTTTGTATTCTCTGAATGTTCTCTTGAAGTTCAGAATGTATCAGAATACAATGAAAATACATGCTTTGGAGAAGAAGTGAAAATATTATTTAAATATTTAATTAAATGTACCCATGGAGCTTTTAAAGATGCAGATGCATGGCAATGCTTACATGGGATGAAGAGAGGTTATGGGTGCAACTATCCCAAAAGGAGATAGGACAGAAATAAATTAGTTTGCCCATCACTTTTCTAAAGCTAGACCTATAGTAAATATTTCTTATATTTGCATTGCAAGGGTAATGGGTACACCAATGTTTATGAGTTTGATCAAATGCATTTTAACAAAATATTTGCAGAATCCCTGACATTTCATTGGTTAAGTGTAGTGTTTGTATGATTCTGTTTTTCCCCCATATAAACCTATCAGAACTTGTCTGATTTCATTTTTCCCATATGTTCTGCCCAGTTGTTAAGACTTCCATCAGATGCCAGGAATGTATAAGTATTTTGTTTTGGTCCACAAAATGCTAAAAATGCTGAGGTATTTACAAACCCAACTACATATGGAAATGGGAGCACATATTCTGCAAACTTATGTTTGCAAAATATGCACTTTTAAAAATGTACTGATTAATAAATATACATTTTAAAATGACTACTCAGTTCACCATCTGGGCACTAACTTTTAATGGGTCTTTTCAAGCTTATGCCTGCTCACTCATTTATAGTTAGAAACACAAAAACAGAACAAGTCAGAAGGGGCTTCCCTGGCCATCTGGTCTGACCCCTGGCTCCAGCCGGCTCTGCTCATGACTCACAGGCATGTCCAGCATATCTTTGAACACCCTCACCAATGGGGCCTCAACCACCTTCCGTGGAAGCCCATTCCATGCCCTCGGGGTCCTAACTGTCAGGAAGGACTTCCTAGCATCTAAATTGAACCTTGGCTCCCTGAGCTTTGCTCCATTGGAGTGCGTCCTGCCCTCCTCTGCAGGGAAGAACAGGTCTCTACTCACTTCCGTATGATACCCTCTCACATACCTGTATGTCACCAGCAGATCCCCTCGAAGTCTCTGCTTCTCCAGGCTGAAAGGACCCAGTTCCCTCAGTCTCCTCTCATATGGCTTTCCCTGCAATCCAGCCACCATTCTTGTTGCCCTGCGCTGCATCAATTCCAACCTGGTTATATCCTTCCTGCAATGTGGAGCCCAGAATTGAACACAATACTCCAGTTCAAGCTCACCAGAGTTGTATAGAGTGGTAGTAATATCTCTCTCGATCTAAAAGCCACACTTCTGGCTATACAATCAAGGGTTGCATTTGCCTTCTCAAACTGCATCACACTGCTGACTCATGTTTAGCCTGCAGTCAACAGTGTGACACAGTGGTCAAGAGTTCTTTACCTTTAAGTCAGATTTCGTATGGGCACCATCCAAATTCAGGATGTCCATAGCTAGAGAGGTGTCCTCTCTTCCCACTAACGAAAGCACGCATATGCATATTTTAAGGAAGCCTGCTGTTTTGTGCACGTTTTCCCAGGGGAGGAATGCTGTTGAATGCATTGTTGGTGGGGTCTGTGAATTGCATTGTAAGCTGGGAACTGTATGGACTTGGATTGCGAATTGGGTAAATCCTGATGAAAAATGAACTGAGATATCTAAATGGAAAAGGAATAAAAGAAAGATAGATAGTTGATAATATATATGATATAGAAATTCTTTCTAGTTTGTTTACTGCTTCACATGACTCTGAGACTCTGATCATCTACCAGTATCCTTGCTGCATCAAAACATATGAGTAATGAGCCTAAGCTCTGGCCTCTTGGCAGAGCAGCAGAGCAGCAGAGGCAGAGGCTGGGAGAGAGGCTGAGTGGCCAGGGGACTGGCAAAGGCAAGTGGGTTTTCGTCTGGGAGAACTGGGCAAGTGAGAGGAACTGCAGAACTAACAAGGCAGGGGACCAAGGTAAGGTCTCGGAAGGGATACCGATGGCAGACCAGGAGATGGCCTTGGCAGGAGTCACGGGTGTTGCTGTGAGAGCTGCGACAGCTGCGACATGTTCGCCTTTCTCCCCCAGGAGAGGCAGGGATACACTTGCCCTCGGTGCAAGATGGTGACCCTGCTAGAGGAGCAAGTGAGGTGCCTGAGGGCTGAGAGAGCTCTCCAGGCCCCCCGGAGCAGCCCCTCTCTGGACAGAGGGTTGAGGGAGAGGCCACAGGAGGAGCAGCCGTGGAGACATGGAGGTATGTCACCCACAGGAGGAGGAGGCCAGCACGGTCTCCTCCTCCTCCTGGCACCAATCTGGAGCTGGGAAACAGGTTCTCTCCACTTGGGGAGGCTGGGGCTGATGAGGCCTCGGGGGACCAGCAGGACCCCCAGCCTGAGATGTCAGGCGGCAAGGGAGCCGCTGCAGGAGAGCTGAGGGCCAGGGCATGGCCGCCCCCCAGCACCGGAAAGGTACGGCAGTGGGTGATTGTTGTTGGGGACCCCCTGCTGAGGGGCACTGAGCCGGCAGTGTGCCGCCCCAACCTGGAGACAAGGGAGGTTTGCTGCCTGCCGGGTGCACGCATCCGGCATGTGAAGGACAGAGTGGAGCGTCTTGTTCGCTCTGGGGGTCACCAGCCGCTCCTGGTGATCCATGTGGGCTCAAACAATGTGGTTGGGACCACCAGGGACTTTGAGGCCTTGGGGAAGAACTCAGGGAGCTGAAGGCCCAAGTGGCCTTCTCGTCAATCTTACCTGTCCGGGGATTTGGGCCAGGAAGGGACAGGAGGGCCTCCGAGGTGAACGACTGGCTTAGGGTGTGGTGCCAGAAGGAACGCTTCGGGTTCCTTGACCACAGCACTCATTTTCTTGCCAATGGACTTCTGGCAAGGGACAAGTTACACCTCACGAGGATGGGGAAAAGGTCCTTTGGAGGTTCTCTAGCGAGCTTCATCCGGAAGACTTTAAACTGAGCCGGGGAGGGGGTCAGGCCCCCCAGGAACGTGTCTGCACTGGACAAGTGTGGGGGGAGGATCAGGGCTCTGGGAGCAGGGTTTTAGAGGTACTGCAGGGACTGACAGGACTCCTTCAGAGAGGGGCCAGGTATTAGGGAGGATGGGAGAAAGGAGGAGGCCGGGAACACCAAGGAAAGGAAGTGGTGGGAAGGAGTTGAGGTGCATGTACACCAATGCTAGGAGCATGGGTAATAAGCAGGAAGAGCTTGAAGCTCTCCTGGGAATAGGAGGGTATGATCTGGTGGGAATCACAGAAACTTGGTGGGATGAAAGGCAAGTCTGGAATGTGAACATAGAAGGGTATCACCTTTTTAGAAAGGACAGGAAGGGAAAGAGAGGTGGGGGCGTGGCTTTATACGTCAGGGAAGGGATAGGATGCAGTGAGATAGAATGCAGCACAGATGGGGATTCAGTAGAGGCAGTCTGGGTGAAAATTAGGGGTTTTGACAGGGAAAGGGACCTGACAGTGGGGGTATGTTATCACCCTCCAGGTCAACTTGAGACCCTGGATGATGTCCTGACAGGCCAGATTCTAAGGATATCTTGGGGGAGAGACACAGTAATTATGGGAGATTTCAATCTCCTGGATATTACTTGGGAGACTCACTCGGCGGTGACAGCCAGGTCACGTCGCTTCCTAGAAGCTATTGAGGGAGCGTTTTTCACACAGAGAGTCCAAGAGGTGACGAGGGGGGGAAACATCCTTGACTTGGTCTTGACCAATAGGGAGGAGCTGATAGATGAAGTACAGATTAGGGGAGCTCTGGATGCGAGTGATCACTCCATCCTTTGCTTTGAGATCAGGGGACTGGGGACGGACAGCAGGTCGAGCACTAGAAGCTGGGACTTCAAGAGGGCCAACTCTGGCCAAATGAAGGCCAGACTGGGGAAAGTCTCCTGGGATAGGTTACTGGAAGGTAAGCGAATTGGGGAGGGGTGGATGGCACTCAAAAGGGAGGTTTTGGAGGCGTAAGTCTTGACGATACCTCTGGTCAGTAAGGTGGGGAGGCGGAGGAGAGTGCCGCCATGGATGTGAAACTAGGTGGTTAGAGGGATTAGATGAAAGAGGAACCTCCATAGGAAATGGGTACTGGGGGAAATAGACAAAAGGGTATACCGGGAGGAGGAGGCCCGTTGCAGAAGGATTCTTAGCAAGGCTAAGGCTGATTACGAGCTGAGACTTGCCAAGAATATCAAGAGCAACAAAGAGGGCTTCTTTCAGCATGGAAATAGGAAGAGGAAGGGGAGACAAGTGGTGGGACCACGAAACAAGGAGGAAGGAGATCCAGTGACTGATATGAGGGAACAGGCACAGATGCTAAATGATTAATTTGCCTCTGTGTTCTCCCCAGAGCAGGACGGGGGAGATCCGCATAGGAGATTATATAAGGCTGGGGACTTAGGGGCACAGATTAGAGTCACCCCCCCTTGAAGTCGAGGGGCTCCTCAGGGCACTGGACATTACAAAGGCGCCAGGCCCTGACGGGTTACACCCGAGAGTACTTAGAGAGTTGGCAGGGGTTCTCTCATGCCCGCTGGCCTCCATTTTTGAGGCCTTGTGGAGAATGGGTGAAGTTCCAGAGGATTGGAGGGTGGCATCAGTGGTCCCAATTTTCAAAAAGGGTTTTAGAAAGGACATGGGGAATTATAGAACGGTTAGCCTTACATCCATTGTAGGAAAAGCAATGGAAAGGCTCATAATAGAGAGAGATCTAGTGATGCTAGATAGGGAAGGGAGGCTGACAGCCACACAACACGGCTTCCGCAAAAACAGGTCCTGCCAGACAAACCTTGTGGAATTCTATGACAAGGTTTCAAGATGGCTAGATGGAGGGGATGCAGTGGATGTGGTATACCTGGATTTCAGCAAGGCCTTTGACAAAGTGCCCCATGATATCCTGGTGGAGAAATGGAGGAGTTTTGGGATACACCAAAGCACTGTCCGGTGGATTAGGGCATGGTTGACTGACTGAAAGCAGAAGGTAACCATTAACGGGGAATCATCGGGATGGTGGCCAGTGACAAGTGGGGTCCCCCAGGGCTCTATCCTGGGGCCGATCCTGTTTAATCTTTTCATAAATGACATGGAAGAAGGGGTGAGCAGTCTGCTGATCAAATTCACAGACAACACTAAAACTGGAGCAGTGGCCACAACTGAGGAGCAGGTACTCCAGTTCCAAAAGGATCTGGACAGACTATGGAAGTGGGCAGGAGACAACAGGATGGCGTTCAATGTGGATAAGTGCAAGGTCTTATATAGGAATAGCTGTCATAAGTACAGGTCAGGGGACAAGAGGCTGGAGAGCAGCACTTGTGAAAGGGACCTCGGGGTGCTGGTTGACTGCAGGCTGAACATGAGTCAGCAGTGTGATGCGGTGGTCAAGAGGGCGAACGCCACCCTTGGTTGCATAGCCAGAAGTGTGGCTTCTAGATCAAGAGAGGTATTACTACCACTCTACACGACTCTAGTGCGCCCTCAACTGGAGTATTGTGTTCAGTTTTGGGCCCCTCATTACAGAAAGGATATAGCCAGGTTGGAGTCAGTGCAGCATAGGGCCACAAGGTTGGTGGCCGGTTTGCAGGGGATGGGGTATGAGGCAAGACTGAGGGAACTGGGTCTCTTCAGCCTGGAGAAGAGAAGACTCCGAGGGGATATGTTGGCGACATACAGGTATGTGAGGGGATGTCACATGGAGATGGGTAGAGACCTGTTCTCCCCTGCTGAGGAAGGCAGGACGTGCTCCAACGGAGCAAAGCTCAGGGAACAAAGGTTTCGTTTGGATGCCAGGAAGCATTTCCTGACAGTCAGGACCCCGACATTGTGGAATGGGCATCCACGGGAGGTGGATGTGGCCCCATCTGTGAGGGTGTTCAAGGAGAGGCTGGATGTCCACATGGTGGGCATGTCGTGAGCGGAGCCGGCTGGTGCCGGAGGTCAGACTAGATGGCCCAGGAGGCCCCTTCTGACTCGGTCTGTTTTCTATGTTTCTATTTCCCTGCTTATTTTTCTTTTAGCAGAACTGGCTAATTGTTTTCCCACCCAAAATGGTTAGATTTAATTCCTTGTGCAACGAGATAACAAATCATGTACTAATTACAGGGCAAGAACAGGGTTCAAGGCAGTTCCCTCCCCAGTCCACCAAGAACAAATAACTCTATTATCTACATAACTCTCTAGGTTTTGTAGTTCTGGAATATCTGTGTACTCTTGCTCAAGTACAGAGAGGAAAACCTTGGACTTGTAGCACGAGCTGTAACAAGTTACTGGCCTTTGGCTGTAATCATACTTATACATGCCTCACTTGCAATTCAGAACATCTGCCAAGTGTATGAAATGAGTACTGATCGTAATGGCAAATGGAGGCCCTGGGAGGAGCCGGGGAGTTTTCTGTGTGCAACTCTTCTTGGATTGCCAGATCAGGATGAAAAACGCCTTTCTGGAGCAGCGCATGGTCATAGCAAGCAATGTTCTGAAACAGGAAGCATCTATTATGTTCTATCAAGCTGCAATCTGGAAGATATATTATACATGGGGGGAGGGGGATTCTTCCAAAGAACTGCAAATGTGACTCATGCACTCGCCTTCATTTTTACCTTTAAAACAACCCTGTCAAGCACATTAGGCAGAGAGATAGTGACTGGCCCAAGGCCCAAGAATGAGTTTCATGGCGGGTTGGGGTTTTGCCCTTGGGCCTCTCCCAAGCTCAGCATCACCACACAATATCACTGGAGAACTGCCTGGGCTGTTCTGCCAGGCCTGGGCCTTATATGCATCCCTAGAATCCTAGAATAGTCCAATTAGAAGGGGCCAGTAAAGCCATCAACTGCAGCCCTCTCCTTGGTGCAGAGCTCCATTTTAAACCATCCTTAACAGGTATCTTCTGAATGGCTCCAGTGGGGACACAGCTTTATTTGGTCCTTAAAACTAACCCCCTGGGCAATTGGTTCCATTGTTCTTTTGCTCCAACAGTCAGAAAGCTTTTTCTTACATTTAGCCAGAATGTGACTTCTTCCAGCTTGAACCCACTATTCTGTGTGCCACACTCAGGCCTGATCAAGAAGAGATCCTGGCCCTGCTCCATGTGACAGCCTTTCAAGTTCTTCTGGAGTGTTATCGTATCTCCTTTCAGTCTTCGCTTCCCAAGGCGAAACATGCCCAGCTCTTTCAGTCTCTCCTCAGAGGGCTTTGTTTCCAGACTGTGGATCATCCTTGTTGCCCTCTGGACCCTCCCCAGTTTGCCTGCATCTTTCTTGAACCTTGATACCCAGAACAGGAAACAATGCTCAGGATGAGGCCTACCAGTCTGAGTAGACAGGAACGATTCATGATCTAAAAGTGATACTTGTTTCAGGAGCAGGGCACTTCCCTCTTTTCCTTCCCGTAGACCCAATAAAATCTTGAAGCATGTTCTATTATTAAAATAAAACAAGTTTTCTGAACAGTAAGAATCAAAACAGTGTTCGTTTCGAGATGTGGGAGAAGCATCTGCCTATGTAAAGAATTGAATCCGCAGGAGATTCCCCAGTGGATTCCTCTGGACAACCTTGCTGCTTGTGGTCTGGATGGCAGAAATGCCAGACACTTCTTAAGTGGTTGGTTTGTTTCACTCATCATCTCCTGACTGGTCTTTCCTTCCACTCCAATTCTCCCTCCTTTTCCAAGGTGGTTTGGATCTCATGCTCTGCCTGGGAACCTTCACTAGGTGACGTTGAAACTTCTGAGTCCACCGTCTCCCTGGGCCTTTCTGCCTCCTACTCAGAGTTGGATGGATCTCTCTGTTATGTGCCAGAGCTGGGCCCCCTCTCTCTGCCTCCACTTATGCAGGGTCCCCCTTTTTTGCCACTTCATAGTCCCGTTTATCTTGTGAGCTACAACAACGCTGAGACCTTTCTCACTTGTAGCCTTGTTGGACTGAGTATCAACCATCTGCCATAGCTTGGAGACTCCATTTTAAAATTTCCAACAATGCCCTGGAGTAGGAGCGGGTAAACATGCAATGTCTGGGTTTATTGATTTTCTCCATTTTCCCCCTCAAAGTTCATTTCACCTTGTTTGTATTCCCAAGAAGGAACATCTTTTTTGTTTTGTTTTTTTTTAATATCAGGGAGAATTGGCACTTTCCATGGGATGCCACTGGGCATTTTAAGAAGTGTGCATTTGCACAAGCGCACCATTTTGAATTACCTGAAAATTGAATTTGTGTGCGGGATTGCAAACAGGGCGTGGCCATGTTCTTGTGAACAGGAACCTAATGATTATGTGTCCCTCCTTTGGAATGATGCTTTGTCTGGCAGGGTATCACTGGACACTTAAAATGTTAGTTTTCAACTACATAGGGCTGACTGTAGCATTGCTGCTCATTTTCTCTCCCACCTAGGTCCATGGTGCCAATTGTTCTAGGAAGCAGTCCACTGGAAGTCAGCATGTTCTAGTCTTCACAAAACTCTAGCTGTCTCGGGTACCCCTAGATGTAGTCTGAAACATTGGCTCCCACATTGGTCTTCAGCTTATAAATCATAAGTTGGTCCATAAATGGCCTATACATAATTGGCATGTATGTATGTATGTATGTATTTATAGCTTTTATATCCCATCCGTCTACTAACATCTCAGGAGGATTTTACAATCAAAGCAACATAAATACAATGGAACACAGCATCCGATACTTCAGTATAATACACCCCACATTAAAACCTATTAAACATTACAATAATGGGGAAATAAAAAGGGTTTTGCCCGGCACCGAAAAGAATAAAGCATCAGTGTCCAGCGAACCTCTCTGGGGAGTGTATTCCATAGCTGGGGCGCCACCGCAGAGAAGGCCCTCCTCCGGGTAGCCACCCTCCTAAACTCCTTCAAGGAGGGCTCCCGGAGAAGGACCTCCACCTCAGATCTTAAGGGTGATCCCGATTTACTTATTTGTTGAAAACTAACATCCCATCATGAAATGTAAAATATTTTATCAGTAAACATACTTGCATTAGTAGAGTAGACTGGAAAAAGAGGCATGACAAACTTATTGAGAATTGTGACAAATGCACAATGCTTTGCTACAAAAGTCAAGCAAACTAGGAAAAACTCCCAACATGTTGGTTCTGCTTCATCTACGAGAACACTCAGTTCAAATTCCAAGGAAGAATTTGAATGAGAAGTTTAGAGAAACACTCCCAAAATTCACATAACAGTTTCCTCCCTCCTCCTCTTCCTCCCCTTCCCCTCCCCAGATTTCTGGAATGCCTTCCCTTTGTCAAGGTCGTGTTTTAGTTCCTTCCAGTGTCTTTAGTGGATCTTGTCTGCTAGCATGTGAAGTTGTGTATCTCCGGAGTTGTCATGCCACCAAGACAGATCCTTCAACAAAGAACCCCTCGCATTCCCATTCCACCAGCACAGTGACAGTCCGGCCTGTAAGGACAGGACCCAGTTCAGCCCCTGCAGGTAATGGCTAACCAGGGCTTCAAAAGGCAGATCTGCAATGCAGTTGGAAGTCATGTGAGTTGCCAGATTAAAACAAGGCGCGATTTATGTGTTTCTTTCCACAGGGGTCCATTTCAATTTTACAACTACCCTTCTGAGATAGGAATTAAAACATAATGCATTGCCCAATCTATTCCCTTTGAGGCAGAAATCTGTATCTCTCTACTTTGCCCAATTACATAAATAGGATTGCTCCCTCTCGCTCCCTCCCTGCCTCCCTCTTACTCTCTTGGCTTTAATTGCCTCTTTAACTAAGGCTGGTCTCCACCCAGCCCGGAAGGGTGCAATTACCCTTAGGAGTTACCTCGTTTCTCTTTGGCTGGAGAGACTGTATAAACTTATCAATTGCATAATGTTCTTTTTTAAAAAGGCAGTTTGGAATGTGACATAACTTTTGCTTGTCTGAAGAGCGAAATTAAATCTTTGATCAGGCAACAGATCATGTTGCCACTTCTGACACATACGCGTGTGAGGACATGCCATTCATTCAACAACATTCCCTTCCATCTCCACGTTGCTGCCTCTCCTGATACTAAATGCTGGTGAACATGTTTGAGTTGATGATGTTGCATCACAAATAAAGCCAGATCTGTTGTGAGATTTTAATATTATCTCTCTCTTTGTAACTTAAACCTGTAATGCTTTGCTGGGGGCAGAGGTGAGAAATAGTGCCAGAGAGTCAGCGCATGGGGACCAGGTTAGGAACTAAGGTTGAGGAATGAGGAACAAGCAAGAACAATGCCAGAACCAGGATTGTCTTGCTGCTGCTGCAGCTGCTGCTACTTAAGGCCAAATTAAATGTTTGGGTAAGCACATTTAGCGTAAGTATGTAAATGTTTTTATTTACTTTCATAAGTGTACACTGGCCCGCTTTGGTTTAAATTCTAGCGAGGCAGTGACTCCCCTTCCCCTGCCCCAAAATAAATTTACCTTCCGTGCGCATGTGCGTGTTTGAGTCCATACCAGATTCTATGTTTTTTCCTGCCCTTTCACGTGAAAATCCATGGATATCTTCATGCCTAATTTCTCAAATGTGTGTGCATTGTGTGCATCTTTGAAAAGTCTTCTCCCCTTGATTAATGTGTGTTTATACATATTTTGGAAAACTACAATTTGAATGGGCATTTCCCAAATGCATTTGTTTTGCTTTGTTCCATGATTGATTGATTTATTTAGAGTATTTGTATGCCATCCCATCGCATAGCCTGACTCCCATTGCAAGCATAGAAATGCACAGACCTTGACCACAGATTATGTCTGAGACCATGATTGATCTGTAAGAATAAAGCTGAGTAAAATTTCAATGTGTCTTTATAAGAATGTATAAATTTCTTTTCTGGGAGAGAAATCAAAATAACGGGTTTATTCAACCCTAGTAACAGCAGATGAGGAAAACCTCTGCTCGAGACACTGCCAGCCAATGCTGACAATGCAGGGCTTGTATAAAGTAGCTTCCTATAGTCATATCAGCTTCTGCAACAGTAAGACATGTTTCTCATTCTTTATTCCAGAACACAGGAGAAGCAGCTCCCCCGTGCCGTTTACCCCTGAAGCACTGCCAGGTACAATGACTTGTGCACTGGGCAACAAGTTTCACAAAAAGCCAGGACACGTCCCACATTTTAGCCTGGTCTCACTTTGAATTCTTCTTGGAGCTGCACTGAATATCCCCCAATTTCAGAGTCCAGTAGAAATTAACAAAGGGAAATTGTCTTAAACATTCATGGCCTTTCATGCAATGCTATTCCCCCCCACCCCCGGTTTCTGATTTTTCTGGCTCATTTCCCCTTACCTGCCATTCTGTTGTTATTTGTTTTTCGGCGCCAGGTGAAGACCTTTTTATTCAAACGTTATTTTAATTGTTAATATTATTTATTTATTTATTTTTGGCCAGGTCGACTCAGATTATATTGTTTTTATATTGTTCATTTATTTATTATTGTGAGCCGCCCCGAAGCTTTGGCGAATGGGGCGGCATAGAAGCCTCCGAAATAAATAAATAAAGCCTTTGTTCTTCCTAGATTAGATTATAACCAGAGATATGAGATGATGTAATAAAGGCCATGATGTCACCATGCTGTAATCATGCAAGCAGATTTGTCAACCTCAGAACCTCACTGGGCATCGTGAAGGCAGTGCCAGCCATGTGGGCCTGTGCTGGTTGAGGGATTTAATTAAAATCACCAGTGATGGATGGGATTTATTAACTCCATTCTCTTTGTGTTTCATAGATTGTCAGGTATCTTTCATTCTGGCATCCGTTCATTGATGGAACTGAAATTTCCTTTAGGGATCTATGAGAATTCGTTCCACTTGTGCAAATGCACATTCATGCTGATGGTAAGTGAGAACTGACACTAATGGCCATACGTGCAAGTGTGAATTTTCACAAACCCACAGGCTAAAATACACTTCAAAAGTCTGTAGAATCCACTTCACGTAGTAAAGATGGGTGCTTACACAATTCAGAGGTTAGATACATAGAAATCCAAATGCATATGAACCTTGTATGGTTTTATCTGATATTCTTAGATATTATACAATGAATGGACCAAAATTACATGTAATTTGGGACAAGTGACTTGAATAAATGAATATTTTCCAACTGAATAAATGAATATTTTCTAACAGTCCAGTTGTTTTGTCCATAAGGGCATGTGTGTGAGGGGAGGGGAGCTGCATCCCTCTCTCACAATCAGATGTGTACTACTGAAAATGTACAAGAAAAACTGAGTCGTTTTGGATTAGCTCTGAATTTTCTCATCCTCTTTGACATGCAGATCTGAGTTGCCACTCTAGCACCTGTGTTTATTTCCACAATAGTAAGGGATGCATGCGAATTTCTTTCCATTCCTCTTTGATCAGCATTTCCTGACTTTACACATTCATGACTACATTTAGACACAATCTGCAGCTGAGGTATGTCCATTTCTGAGCTTGTGGTGTGACTGGCAGATGCCCCCCTCCCCAATTTCTGTTCAACAGAAGGTAGCACATCCAAAATTGCACATGCAAAATGTGGAATTCTGGAAAATGTGCATGAATTCTCCGTCAGTGAAGACAGAATGCACTAACATTGCAGATATACAAAACTGACAACTACAAACATGTGCATCCCTGTGGATTTTGTCCCATGCCTCAAAGAGCATGCAGGAAAACACTGCGAGTTGGAGAGTGTCTGCTGGACTCGAAAGGAAGGAAGGCAGGCAGGCAGGCAGGCAGGCAGGCAGGCTAGGCCTGCTAAATATACTTCATTTATTTGCTTTTCTATTTGGAATATTTTTATACTGTTATACTTCTCCATAGCCAGAAGCAGCTTATATATAATTATAGAACAGCTGAGTTGGAAGGGGCCAGTAAGGCCATTGCGTCCAGCCCCCTACTCAAACAGGACTCCAAGTTAAAGCACCCTGCACAGATGGTTTCCTCCAGCGTGGGAGAGCCCACAACCTCCCTAGATAATGGGTTCCATTGCCGTACTGCTCTAACAGTCAGGAATTTTATCCTGATGTCCAGCCAGAACCTGGCTTCTTGTAACTTGAGCCCGTTATTCTGTGTCCTGCCCTCTGGGATGATCAGGAAATGATCCTGGCCCTCCTCTTTGTGACATCCTTTGACGTACTTGTAGAGCGCTCTCCCATCTCCCCTCAGTCTTCTCTTTTCAAGGCTAAACATGCCCAGTTCTTTCATTCCCTCCTCATAGGATTTTGTTTCCGGCCCCCAGATCATCCTTGATGCCCTTGTCTGAACCCTTCCCAGCTTATCTGCATCTTACTTGAATTGTGGTGCCCAGAACTGGACGCAGGTGAGGCCTAACCAGTGCTGGATAAAGGGGAACTAGTACTTCACAAGACCTGGACAGCAGTCACTCCTCTCAGGCTTACAATCAAAAACAACACCATCCAAAAGAGACAAAGAATGAAAGGAAGAAGGAAGCACACTAATTCTGTCAGTGGGATGGGTGGAATGGCCCTGTGCTCCCTGCTGGAAGGTTGAGAGAGAAGCAGCCTTCATAGCGCTGTTGCTCAGCACTCTCAGAAGAGCCAGTGAAGTCATATTGTGCCTGGAAGATCCATTTTTCTTAAAGGCACTCAAGATTTATATAAAACATAAACCTCACCTTTTCCTTGCTGGCTGTCTTCAGTGAAATGTATTTTCGTACCACCTCCCCTCTCTCTCCATATATGTCTTTCCTCTGAAGAAGGTAAATGATAGAGCTTTGATTTGGCCCTGGGAGTTCTTCCAACCTAGCTTCTCTGCCACCAGCCTAAAAACCTCATTCCATCAAGCACTTTGAAGCCAGACGGGATTCCCCGTGAGCTCGCCTCACTCTAACAAGGGCTCCATTTCCTTTAGACGCTGTTGAATCATACAGAGAATCTCATTTCCTGAGTAAGAGGCAACAGTGAGCAGATGCTTCATGCCACCTTTTCATTCTCTTGGATGATATTCACATCCTTTGTGATGAGAATATATCTTTCATGCTTGCAAAGTCCGGGATTAGTCTTTATTTTAAGGACGTTATAGACTAGGCTTGCAGCCACAGAAGGTTTCCTTGTGCGTTTTTGTGCTCATACCGCCACCCTTTAGTGTGATGATTCAGTGAAAGGATCCTGCATCTGCTATTGATTTTCTTTCGAATCCTCCTCAGCTCAGCATAATCAGGATGGAGCCCTCGCAATTGGCAGCAAGAATGTATCCTCCAATACAGGACATTTTCAGGGCAACTGGCCAAATGCCTTGGTAGCCGGATGTGGATCTACTTGGGAGACCTGTGATGCTCCCAGAAGCATTGCCCAGGTCAGGATTTGGCTCGGAACCAAACGGAGACTATGGCTCCTATGTGGAAGTTATCAGATCTCTATGTAATCTGAACTGAGCCATGGCTGAACTAACAGCTCTCATTTCATACACACCAAGCTGGGCACATGGCCCGCAAGCAGCATTCTCTATGGTTCTGTTCTATTCTTCTCTCTCTTTTTGCTTGGTTGCAAAGTTGCACATGACCAATCATGACCCCATGGACAACATTCCTCCAGGCCTTCCTGTCCTCCACCATCGCCCGGAGTCCACCTAAGCTCACACCGACTGCTTCAGTGACTCCATCTAGCCACCTCATCCTCTGCCATCCCCTTCTTCTTTTGCCGTCAATTGTTCCCAGCATTAGGCTCTTCCCCAGGGAGTCCTTCCTTCTCATTAGGTGGCCAAAGTATTTGAGTTTCATCTTCAGGATCTGGCCTTCTCCTCTCTCTTTACATTTCCAAATACTATACAGAGTTCTCTGTATCCTGAGTTTTCAGCAGCTCTCAGTTCATTTGGGTCTTTGCTCTCCTTTCTTTCTTTGGAAGTTACCAGTGTCCATGAGCTCAGCAGAAGACGAAAGCACAGAGAAGTGCTTCTTCTGAAGTATTTTATCGATGTCCCCGTGCACTTGTGTGTATCGTTAAAATACTCGGACAAAGCCGATGCAGACTGGTGAATCAACATTCTTTTTGACATGGTGTGTTGGCTGTGTAGGACTACACAGTAAAACATTGGGAATGTTGGGAAATAAATGTTGGGACAAAAACATGTGATCATTTGTAAGCCACTCTGGAAGCCTTTTTGCTTAAGTAACGAGAACAACAGTAACCCACTTAGGAGTATTTCCATCATCTTGAAATGTGTGTAGCGGGAACTGAAACAATCGTGTACTGTCAGAAGAAAGTGGAAATGTGGACGTACTAATCCCAAAATTAGAGTTCTCCATTTCCTGCTTCAGTGCCTGTCCTCAGATATTATGTTGCTTCGGGATTTGGCCAAGTAGTGATCATATGAAGTGCCTTTGTGGACAGAAAATTCCATGGAACCATGGAATGGGAGAAAATTTAATTGTGTAAACAATCTTCTCTTGACTGGGATTAAATTAATGTGGAAATAAGGTTGCTAAAGAGCAGAGAAGTGGACTTCTGTGGGGGAGATTCCACATGAAAAATGTGCATTCCCCACATTTGTACAGCAGTGATTTCCATTTTTAAAAATATTCACATATTTTACCCAGAGATCAAAGTCTCTTTCGGCAAGCACTGTGTCACTGCAGTGACATGTATGGGGAAAAAATCTCCAGTTTGTTTGATCTGTGATGGTCATTCAGACATGCAAGCCCTCACCGCTGCTTCAGTGATCAGAGGGGTGGTCCAAGATCACCTCTCACGGATCAAGAGACCAATGGCGCTTTGTCCGGCAGCCAAGCCAAGCCCCCGCTTTGTGTCCAGCCACGCATCCCAGTATCTGCGCACATGAGAAGGGGACTTGTGCACATACCAACCTGCTCAACATAAAGTTCTCCTGTTAGAAACATATTAATTCTGTTACACACTCACGTTTGTGTTGCTTTTGCTGCATACACTTTCATTATCTGCGGCCTTGTTGGCCGTCCGCAGTAACTGCAGAAATGCGCTCTCACGGTGCAGTTTTGTTTAGCACAATATAGTGGTATTTACCCAGGATAGTGTGGTATGTGCAGGCCATTGTGCCCCTCATTCTCCCTCTCTTTCAGTGTTCTAGGATGGCATTGTGAGTAAATAATATGTCAGCCAATTGGAGGCAGTCTTCCGGATGACCCTATTGCTGGCAGAGCAGGTAAACTCCATGGCACAAATGATTTTCCTGTTGTAACAAAGAAATAAGTGTAGAACTTTTGGGGGCACTGGGATTCTGCTTTGCCCAGGGCCGATTTCTCCAGAATGTATTGTCTGGACCCTCCAAACAGCTCCTTCTGCTGGGAGAACACCTGTGCACACATGTTGTGCATTTAAATCAAAGTGCGCTTAACATAGGCAGGGTGTTCTTTCAGGAGTGTGCAGAGCCCAGGTAAGAAGGGTTTGCTGAAAAACCATCCCTTTGGACCTGATATGCTACAGAGGAAATAATTGATAATAATTGATTAACGAATAATTGGTAAAAATTGATTAACTAATAATTGGTAAATGTGGCATTAATCAGCTGCCTTTAATTGCTTTTTATATCAGGCAGTCTTATCAAAGTCCATAAAGGGAAAGCTGATGAATAAATTAAGGTGAGGAAAAATGTTTTTATCAGGTGGAGCCAAACTTAATATTTGTCCATTTGTTCAGAGGTTAGAGTTGGATTAGAAGAATAAAAGCAGTGGAATTCAGTAGTTCTTCATCTGTCCAGATGAAGTCCTTAATGGCACCCATCTCCCCAAAGGAGAGACCTTAGAGACCATAACCACACATGGGCAGAACTAACATTTTGGCTGTGGGGCAGCTGGCAGCTAGAGGGAGAGGGGCAGCTAGAGTCCACAGGAGCCCGAACTGTCCCATGAGTCCAAGAGAAGGAGCAGTGCTCTAGAGTGGCATAAAAAGGCTACCTGTGGACCTAGTCAAGGAAATCCGAGCCCAGAGTCAAGGGTGGACGTAGTCCGGCATCCGACGGGCCCACAGCCCAGGAGGTGCAGAGCCTTGTTTGCCAGCCTCTGCTCCAGCCCAGGCAATGCTGGTGGTGTGAACCAGGAGCAATATCTAGCCTCACTGCCTGTCAAGCAATCAGCTGGTGACAATGCTGAGAAAGAGGGGAGGAAACAAGAAGAGCTGGCAACAAGGGCAATTAAATTGAAACCCACTGCAGACCCTCAAACATCTGGAACTAGCCCTGATGGTAGGGTGATCTCTCTCTCTCTCTCTCAGCTCCACAGCTGACCCAGCTGGGTCCAGGAGATGAGTGAGAGCAGAGCTAGGAGGATGTGGGGAGTCCAAGGAAGGGGATAAAAATCTGTCAGGTTTGGCTCCCTGGATTTTAGTTTGCTAGTCTTGTGCTGGTGTCAACTCCTTGTGTTGTGACTCAGTCCAGCTCATGGACCCCTGCCTCTAAGACAGGTCACAATTTATACATTAAAATCCCTAAATAAATCTTTGCAAAGGATGCTGTTTAGAATCTGAAAACTACAGCATTCTAGTGCAATTTGCACAAATCACATTAGAATGATGTAGCTATTTTGCATGCCATTTCTACAAACTTCCTTAGCATTATTTTTAAGTGAGCAAATTGCACCCCATCTCAGCGGTGGAAGTCTGTGGAAAAAAACCAAACACAAAACCTCCAACTTGACCTGCTTTCAGTCAGAACCAGGTAGGAACTCTGTTAAACTCAATGAGTCAGATTCCCCAGTGTTAGCACGTCCCTATGCAGAACCACAACATGTGAAGGCAGCCAGGAACTGACATAGCTCAAAAGCTTGTCCGATGCTAAACCATTTTTGACATTTGTCTGTCCAGTTCTTTTCTCCTTCTAGTGAAGGAGATTCTGCCGCATACTCCCTGAGCCAGTGCTCCTTAAGAAATATGGGCCAAGATCCAGGCTTAGCCAACCACAGCCTGGGCACAAAGAGGTGCACAATGGAGTCTTTGCTTTTTGTAACGTTTATCCTCAGGAGCAGACTCCAGAATCAGCATGGCTGAGACCAGCAGGGCCCAGGCAAGGGTGGTGGTGGGAAGCAGTGGTACAAGGCTGGGAGGAGGAGGAGGAGGAGGAACAAGGAAGGCTGGTGAAAATCATGAGGCAGGTTTCATTCCCTCAAGCCCTCAAAGGCCTGGAGCTGGTCCCACTAGTTAAATAACCTGCTGGTGCGAGTGGGGGAATCTAAGGGAGTGGGTTGACATGATCTTCAGTAACTTGTGCTCCCACATGTCATCTTTTGGGAATAGCAGGAGTGTTTGGACGCTTCAGGGCATAACTTTGTTGTAAACGTAGAACGGCTTTTTTCCAGTTTGTCTGCATGTTTCTTGGTGCCTGGCAATGGACACGGTACTCAAGGTACTTCAGCTCACGAACTCCTCAGTTCACGAACGAATCGGGTTGCAAACAGAAATTTTAGAAAAAAATTGCCTCGGGTCGTGAACTCTGCCTCAGGTGACGCTCGCGATTGTGCCCGTATTCCCTGCATGAGCGTGAGTGCGGCGATAGATGGGTGCGATCGTGGCGCGATCATGGTTCTGGTAGGGGGGTTGAGATGGCCGTGCTCATGCCGGGGGGGTGGGGGGGGGAGATGGACACTATCTTTGTTGTTCTTTGTCACTTTGTTTCAAATTTTTGTGATTAAAAAAATTAGTTACAGAACGGATTAACCTTATTTACATTGAACCTTATAGGGAAATTTGACTTGGCTCACAACCAATTTGGGTTGCGACCAGAGTCGTGGAAAGGATTATATTTGTGAGCCAAGGTACCACTGTACTTCACATGATTTGGAAGTTATACTTCTATTAATTCAGCCCAATTTAGCATTTGCTTGTCTTGCAGCAACATCACATTGTTGACTTACATTCAGTTTGTGATCTACAACTATTCTAAGATCCTTATTGCTTGTAGTATCATTTAGCCAAGTTTCTTCTACCTCGTAACTGTGCATTTGGTTCCCTTTTCCCAGGTGTAGAACTTGGCATTTGTTCCTATTGAATTCCATTCTGTTGCTTTCGATGTGGCACTCCAGTCTGTCAAGATCACTTTGAATTTTGTTTCTGTCTTCCTGGGTATTAGCTATCCCATCCTATTTTGTGTCATCTGCAAATATAACCAGCATTCCTTGCACCTCTTAGCTAAGTCATTAATAAAAATGTTGAATTCCTTTTCTCATTAGAGTCTCTTGCCATGAGAACTCAATTATCAGTGTTCTGAGTGTATTAAACGTGGTTTTCCTGAAAACCAGGGTACATGTTTGGGTATACTCTGCAGCTGCTTCATTTGGAAGCAAGAATGCATGTGCGGTGTGGTCACTCTCCCCACCCTTTCAAATTCCAACATGATCCTGTAGGTCTAAAATGCAGGAGGAATTGTACCTTTCTTAATGTTTTTCTACACTGAAACACCTAGAACTGACATTCTGCAGGGAATTAGGGAGGCGGGCTGTGGTTTGGCACACTCCAATCACTAATGTTTCATTGGCATCACACCTTGTACTGTCAGTAGGAGAATGTAGTTTGTGAAATATCGCCATTGGTATGAACCAAAAATACCTTATAATGACTTAATCATATTTATGCACCACTTCTCTTCCCCTCTGTAATTCAAGGGCTTTCAGGCCATTTCCCATCCAGGCATTAAGAAGGCCAGATGGCGGCTGCTTGCTGCTTCTGCCATGCTTTTCAGTGTCGTAGTCACTAACTTTCCTCATACTAAAATCTTATGGGGGAAATGAAATGGCTGCTGTAGCATCAAAAAAGGATCTGTGCTGATTTTGTTCCTGCTGCTGCCAGTGGTGACAGCAAAGATGCTAGTAAAAAGAAGGTGATCGCCACTGTTCAAGCTCAAGGGACCAGGCTTCAGGTTGGATGTCAGGAAGTGCTTCCTGAGGATTAGGACCACTAGGAAATGGCATGGGCTTCCAGGAGAGGTGAGGATGTTCAAGGAAAGATCGGACAACCACCTGTTGGGGATTACATGAGCGAAGCTGGCTAGATATGGGGGTCAAACTAGATGGCCCAGCTTCTGACTTGCTATGTTTCTGTGTTTCTCTCTTAATGGCAACCCTGAACCCCTGCCCCAATCTTAATGGAATTCCAATCACATTCTTCAAAAGTTGAAGGCAGAAATGACTTGGATTTCGCCATCCCACCTCAAAATTCACCTGTTTCTAGGATGGGGCTCTTGTCCCTTCACATGTTCTGGCCTGCAACTCCAATGATCCCTCACCAGAGATCCTGTGGTTGGGTTATTAATGTCAATGCATTAAGTGGCTGTAAAAAAAATATATATATGGAAAATTCCACATTGGGCATCATTGGGAATTGAAAATAAAATGTCCAAGGTCATATTCCCCTTATAGAAATCAATAGTGTGACCATACTTAGAATGCCGTGTACAGTTCTGGTTATCATCTCTAAAGTAGAGTTGGAAAAAGGGAAGAGAAAGTCCATTAAAATGATCAGTGGGGTGGAACAACTCCCCTATGAAGAAAGCTTGTAACGTCTAAGATGGTTTAGCTTAGAGAAAACACAAGTAAGAAGAGACATGATAGAGTGTACAAAATCATACATGGTGGAAAAAAGTGGATATGGAGATATTTTTCTTCCTCTCTCATCATACTAGAATGCAGAGGGATCATCCAGTGAAGCAATTCAGTGGGAGATTTGAGACAGATAACAGGAAGTCCTTTTCCACAGAGCACTTTGGATTCCCTTCCACAAGATGTAGTGATGGTGGCTAACTTGGAAGACTTTGAAAGGCTCTTGGCCATATTCATTGGAGGAAAGCACTCAGTGGCCATAACTTCCAGTATCAGAGGCAGTGTGCTCCTGAGAACATGGGTAGGAGGGTCCTGCCCTTCTTATGGGTGTCCTGTGAGCAGTTGGGGCAACATTGTGAGAAGAGGATGCTGGACTGGAGGGACTCTGGTGTGGCTCTTCTTACGTCCTTCTGTCATTGGCTATGCTAGCTCAGGCTGATGAGAGTTATAAACCAAACATCTGGAGGGCTCGAAGTTGTGTGCTCCTGTTGTAGGAAAACATCACTGTTGAACCAAGTGGTGGGACAAGAACCAGCCACAGGGAAGCAGCTGTCTATTAAAACCGTGAAGAAACCTAACAATGCTACCTTTTCAGCAGTGGAATATGACATGAAGGCTTTGGGCTTTTCTTTTCTGGATGCAGTTAGGCAGAAGCTGGGTAACCATGTTAGAATTGCAAGATTCCTTAGACAACATTCAAGGTAGCATCCAACTCTAAAATTCTGTGATCCAAAGAACTTTAGCTTGGCTCTAGCTTAGCTTCACCAAACTCATGCTATCATTTGGTTTCAAATTATGCCCTCAGTTCATAATGCAACAATTAAATTATTGGTTGGTATGCTTAAAACGTACTTATTGCAATGTTGGAAAGGGTATGCAATTAAATCCTTCAGAGGGCCGTGCTACCTCAGCATGGGTTTTTTTAGTCTCACTAGTGCGCTAGACTTGAACTAGAAACACTTACAAGCAGATGTGTAAGAGAGAACACTTAACAGGCATTTAATATTGGCAGCTGTTTTGACAAGCCTAAGGGAGGAGCTGTTGTGATATGTGCATACAGTACACAGCATTAAAATCAGACCGGCATATTTACTGTCTATAATTTGTACGCATGTACAGTATGTCACCAAGTAGATATTGCAAGCTGCTGCTTAGCATTCCTTTGTGAAACAGGCTTTGTGGGCCAGAATGCCGCCTGCCCAGCTCCAGCGCTGGAATCTGGGGAGCGCTCCAGGATATGCTGCTATCTAGGTGGGGTATTTGTCAGTTGCTTCTGCCAAGTAAGTTTCTGGATCCAAGAGGGCAAAGAACAGAATCCCTTCTCTGTTCTTGATTTCTACTCTTCACACTAGAAGAACAGATAGTGTCTGCCTGAGCAGTATATTTCTTCCACAGTTTGGGTAATTTGCCCCTCCTCCAATAATACACACACTGGAATGCAGTTCTCCTCTAGTTTTGACACTTTTCCAAAGAATATACAGAATTACATGCAAAAAAAGTTAAAATAGTCTCAAAGGTGCACAAGTCATGATAAAATGCTTACAAACCCCCCATCTTTGGGGGTTAATTTTTTTTTTTTGTGAACCATCTTGAGATTTTATAATGATACAGAACAATAGTAATTATCAGGCTGTGAATAAGAATGTTTTATTAAATAAATACAATAAAGCATAAGGGGGTTGTGGATGGTGAAAACATGGTGTGTATCTTTTAAATTCACAGACTGATTAAGATCCAGGACAGAGCAGACTTATGAATGGATGCCTTTGGAGCAGCTTGTCCTGGCTATCTCTGCATCAGATTCAGCAAGTAGTTGCAGTTGTAGGGATGTGCTGAGACTTGGTATCAGTCCACAAAGCATCAGGATGTTTTCTGTTTGCTGGAGCACATTTCTTGGTTGAAAAAATTCTTGCAGGCTCCCACGGTTTTGTTTGTGTTTGAAAAATGTGTTGCTGCTTTCATGAAATACACACCTTTCAGCCTGGATTTTTCAAAAGATGTGCATTTTTGCAACTTCGGTCAAGTGGAGGAGTGGTCAAATACAGAATTTTATGAAGTCATTCCAAAATGCCCATTAAAAAAAAAACGAATTAAAAGAAGAAGACCACACTCCATGTTTCAAAGAGGAGTCTGGTAAATTGCAGTAATAGCAACAGAAAGCTTATTCCCTGGTCCAACATATTCTTACTTTTGGAATTCACTGCCAGAGGGTGTGGTGATGACCACTATCAAGGTGACTGTCGAAAAAAGTGAAAGAGGAGAGTTGCCAAATTCATGGAGAAGAGGTCTCTCAAACCTGGTAAATGCCTGGAACCCCCACGCTCAGAGGAAGTTTACCTCTGATTTCCAGGTGGGGGAGACAAAGAACAGAGAATGGCCATTTCCCCCATGCTCTGTTTCTGAGCACACACAAGCCTCTGGCTGGCTGCATGGGAAATCCAGCATAGCAGCGAATAGGGCTTGGGCCATTTGGTCTGGAGGTCCTCTCCTGGCAGATGCACCCAATGACCCTGTTGCTGCGAGGCCTCGTCCAGCTGGGGATCAGGAGCCGTCACACAGGGTCTCGCCCCAGATGCTTTTTCACATGGGTCCCCGCGCGCACGGCAGGAAGTTGGCCACTAGGTCCAGTTTGTCATGCTGCATTTCTGCTTGCTGCCTCACCAGGTCATCGTTCTGGGCCAAACAGGCATCACTGCAGGCTGAAGCGCGGACTGAAGGGGGTTGCCAGTGCCACAGTGCCCCCACGTGATAGTCCACTGGATGTCTTTCCACTTGTAAGCCCTTTCTCAATTCATCTTCTCAGGTCGTTTTTCATGGCTCTTCTATAGACTGGCTTGGAGGAGGAAGTACGGATCCATTTTCTGACATTTCCATAGGACGGAATCACCAACATCAGCATGCAAGGTTTGAAGTGCGTCTCATTGCAAACCCTGCTCATCCAAAGCAGTCCACAATTCTGCAGATTCTGTAGATCATGTTTCCAATCATCAAATGATGCTCCTGGACACGGTGCAAGCAAGACCAGAGACAGCAGCAGGCTCCTGGGCACCCCAAGCGTTCCCGCCCTCTGAGTCAGCCCCTCGGCACCTGTGAATCTTGCTGCCTTCCTTTAGACATTTATTTCTCCACTGCCCAGCAGCCAAAGCTCGCCTTGGCCGGTTGTCTCACCCAATCATCTTTTCCTGATGCATCCCAGGCAGTGCCACTGGGAAGCGGGCTGGGAGACAAGCAGGCCTGCCTACCCAGCCCAGCCCAGCTAGGAATGCTCCTCGACTCCAGCCCAAGCCTGCTCCCCACCTGCCTTGCTTCCTTGTGAAAACACCTCTTGGCTGCTGCTCCTGTTCCCACTGCATCAGCAAATTCGGCAGCAACGGCTGTCAAAATGGCTATATTGCTATGAACTTCCTGTGAACTTCAGCTATTGCATGGTATTGAAAAGAAATACATGTATACTTAATGGTGGGGGCATACATGGGCTATTTGTTTCTCAGCCCTGATGTATACAGCTGTGAGTAGGAATGGTGAGATGGTATTGTTGATGTTGCTGATTAAGATTTCACTGGTGCGTATAAGAACTGAAGTGGAAAACCCAATATTTCTAACCCTTTGGACCTTTGCACTGCCAAATTTCTGGCTAATAAGGCAAAACTGTCAGTTTATATTTCATCCTGCTATGCAAATCATGATATGAAACATATTCTTCTGCCCAGGGCTTGCTGTTTTTCTACCTGCGTTACCACTTTTTAATGAGAAAAATCCCCATTGAATGAGCTGGTCTGGAATCTCTCTTTCACATTAGATCTGGGCTTTTTAGCCTAAGTAAGCTGGAAGGAGGCTCAGTTGGCTCACAGGTTCCTTTACCGCACACTTTCTGCTAGGCAAGAAAGTCTGAGGCCATTAGAAGATGAAGCGACTGATTTGATTGCAAAGTGCATGGGACCCAGGACCTTAAATTGTCCAATCAGTCATGGCCCTGGAAAGTATCAGACTATTTATTTATTTATTATCCTTCCAAGGAACTCAAGGTGGCTTACATAAGTCTCGTCCTCTCACTCTTATGCTCATAACAACAACCCTGCAAGGTAAGTTGGGCCAAGTGTCTGTCATGGGCCCAAAGTCTCCCAGGGAGCTCTGTGGTCCTGGCACCTTTTCTCAGTTATGTCACGTGGCTCAGGGCCAAAGCCAGAATGGAAGGGACTTCTTACACCTGTAACGTTTCTGGGGAGTTCTCTGGGGTTTGTCTTGGTGGTGGCGACTGCAGCATGTGGAAGTCACCAATATTAGCGCCATCGCCAGACCAGAACAGGCATGTAGGCCAGGCCCATGCTGGGGAATTGAGGAGGAAGGGTCTTCTATCCCGGGCTAGGCAGTGGGGTGGAAGAATGAATGCTGGAATTCATGCAGACAAAGAGTTAGGCATTTCCCCCCTGAGGGTAATTAGGCAAAGCAAGCCTGCAAGGTTTGCCCTGAGGCACCTGGAAATCACCTCACCTATAGCACCTAGCAAACCCAGACAGGGCATCCAGAGGCCATCAAGCCCCATTCCAACAATTAGCAGAAGCTTGGAAACCTCATCTTTCCCATAAGCCACATGTTCAGAGACAAATGGTTTAAATATTTATACATACATACATACATACATACATACATACATTTTTACAGGCTGCCTATAAGTGCTGAGGCCTTCCTAGGCAGCTTACAGTACATAAACATATTAAAACAAAATAAACCACAAATAAAGCAAATAAATAGCAGGGCATTAGGAAGGCCTTTCTCTTCCCACTCCCCACAGCAAGACTTCTGGATACAAAGGCTCTTGTGCTGAAGGAAGTCCCCGCCTTTCTGTTAGTCTCTCTCTCTCTCTCTCTCTCTCTCTCTCTCTCTCTCTCTCTCTCTCTGCGTGTGCGTGTGCGTTAGGATGCTCTTTCTCTTTGTAGAACTATAGAGTAAGATTGGGAATATTCGCTATCTGGACCCCACATGGCTAAAGCTTATACCTGCTCTCTATTTTTTCTGTTGAATAAACTGTCCTTTTCCTTCCCAAGTGCTGGGAGCATTTGTGTGAATGCAAAACCAGGCCGTGCCTATTGCACCCCAGCAAAAGGTCCCACACCTTTCAAGGCAACCTGGAGGGCAAGCGCCTCCTTTGCAGGGGTGTTGCTCCCCAGGATTACCTGGCATGACAGAAAAGCTCCATAGTAGGGACCCTCAGATGTTCCAGAAAAAGTGAATTTAGGCTTGTTTGCTCCATTTCTCGAGATTTTTTGGACCCTTTTAATTTTGGTTCTCCTTCCAGTGTGTGATGGAGGTAAATGGACATTTTTTAAGAAAGTCTACAAAAAATGTGCTTTCCCATAAAGTGAAGCATAAGGTTGCCCCCTTTAAAAAAAAAAGTGTACCTTTTAAAGTGCATTTTTGGTAAACAAATGCACATTTGGGAACTCAGAAGTATTTTCAGAGAAGATGCTTTTCTGTTCATGTTGGGGTTTGCTCACATAATGTGTGGACGTTAATGAGTTGTGGTATTGTGCTGCACCCCTGTTCCAGAGCTCAAGCATCCCAGGAGGCAAACAATGCTCCCAATTTTGAGCTGCATCCTGAGTTGTGCGTGGGTTCAAGGGGTATGGCGAGTGAGCACATCAGCCACCATTCCTGGCAGCCAACTTTCTTGGCGAGGCTTGTGTGGCACATGGGGCTTGATTTCTGGTGAACGTTTCATGTAGAACTGGACATGAACTGGTCCACATGAACTCAAGTGATGGGAGTCCAGGGATTGTGTGCACAGAGCAGATACCCTGCAGGTCCCTACTCTATAGGAGGCATCCAGGGTGCTCCATGGAGGTGCTGGGCACGCAATTCAGCACCACGGATCTCTCAGATGAAACTCACCATGAAAGCTGCAACGCATAAGGACCCTTGCTGACACAGGAGTTACTCTGGTAGCATTTTTTTAAAGCCCAGACAGTCCTGCTGGAACATTTCAACCCCAGCAGTTGACTAAAGAGATAAGATGGGTTCATTTGATTTCTTTCTCCCCCTCCCCTTTTTTCACTTTATGAGACTGGATTTTACCTGCACAACACCCCTCCCCCCTCTCTTTCTTCTTATTTTTTAATATAATGTTGGCTGTTTTCTTGTGGCCCGCTGCTTCCTTAAAAATGATGAAGAATCTGAGGTCTCACAAGGAATGCCTCTGCTTTCAGAAGTTTCCTCCACCTGATTTGTCCCGCTTTCTCCCCACACACATCTTAGCTCACCTTATTCTGCGAGGTAAATCCTAACACTTTCTGTACCATATTCAAAGGGTGGAGGGGCTGCCATGGATTTACACAACTGATCCAGCATAAACCTGGACGCAGGTGTTTGAGGTAAAGCTGGTCACACGCCTGGGCCCTCATCTGCCACGTACGTTTTAGCATGCACGTCAGGCAGATATGTGCTCATTTCTGTTGGTGGGTGTTGAAATTCTATACGCTATCCTATTCCTCCTCCCATAGACACATCCAAGTGCAACCGTGACACACTGTGAGGCCTGGGTTGACCCTGGGGATAGATCCCAAAGTGTTTGCGCTGCTGCTGTGTGTGTGCTTTCCTGCCCACTCCACCCTACAGGGGCTGAATTCCAGCGCAGGGATGGCTTGCCCTCAAGTGTGACTCCAGGGAGCGAAAGAAATGTGGCTCGTTTAGTTATCGTGACTCCCCACGGAAGAAAGACACCTGTTCCGGGGTTTCCACATTTTAGGATTGCTCGTTGTGATATGTGAATTCCATTACCATGTTTTCCTGTAGCTTCCCTGATTCATCGTGGCCGTGGCTGCCATCGTGGCCGTGGCTGCTCCAGCTGTCATTTTGGGCTGCCTCGTTCACCTAGCCGTGGCTGAGTCGCTGGTGGATAGGGAGCTGGTGGGCTGTCTCCATGCTCCCGGCCTTCCCTCCTGGCGTGTGCCCTCTGATGACAGCCTCAAGCACCCACCTTGCTGGCTTCCGGGCTGGATCGCCGAGCTGCCTGTTCGCCCACCCGGTGTGGCCACGCCACCGTGTCCCCACCCGATGAGGCTCACATGAAGTCACATCGTCCCCTCCTGCTTGAGGCCGTGCCCCAGGTGAGGACAGGGCGGTGTAGCCATGCCAGGTGGGCAAGAGGGGTATCCTGACAACCCAGCTAGGTAGCGGGGGCTGTGGGCAATCCAGCCAAGCACTGGAGGGTTTGTGCTGGGAGGGAAGGTGGGCAGCAGCAACTGCAGGAGCTCCATGGAGCAGCAGGCAAAGAAACAGAAATAGAAATAATAGAAATAGAAATAATAGAAGAAATAGAAATAGAAGTGCTGGCTGAGAAGAGCAGCCCGGAGAGCACAAGGGCAACGGAGGAAAGGCACGTGATGCAGGCAGGAGCAATGCGCACTGAGATTGGTTCAAAACTGCAGGGGATCATGGGATATGTGCCACCATTTAGAGGGAAGACGGAGGCATGTGTGAACCCAGGGCACAAGGTAAAAGAGGTAGCTGCTCTGTACCTGTTTGCATTACGTCTGAACTCAGCCTGAGAGAAAGCCATTAAAAATCTGCAGAAAAGGATCTTCATACAAAGATGGAATCATAATGGAAGACACTAAAATGCAGTTCTACATGGAATTCCTGTTCTATGTAGAACACAGTTGACTGTTCATGATCGTATTCTTCCACGACTGGTCAGTCGATCCACTCATATTGCTACCCTCCCTGCACACAGCAGGAAGCCAAAAATAATTTTCAGCCGCTCCTGTTCATTTGTTTTTTTTTAAAGACTTTCCTAAATCTCTCTTAATTGGTGAAACAAAAAAAAAAAAAAAAAAAGGGGGGGGGGGAGAAAGAGCAGACTCTGTTTTTGGCTGAGCCCTCTTAAATAACCAGAGCAATTCATAATTAGAAGCCACAACATTTCTGCATTATTTGCTTTCTCGGAGGCCAAGGCAGGAAAAAATTCTCTTGACCATGGAAATAAATCTTCGCTTGCAGCGGCATGGAAATGCTCTTGGAATTAACCAACCTCCACCAGCTGTGCTGATGATCACGCAGCACCAGGCACTGGCGTGGAAGAGTTGCATGTAGAAATATGCATCGCTTTATGGCAAGGGCTGAATTGATTGTGCAAGTACAATATCACACTCAGCAGGGGTGTTGACTTGTCACATGGTAGAGAAGTGGCAACCCCCATAATTCATTGCTGGTTGGAAATAGAACATCATTGGAGAGATAAGGAGAACAATGACTTCCCATCCCATGATAAATTACTAGCAGCTGCATTATTTTCCCTCACTTATATATGGCTCTTTTTATTGAATTTAGCTTGAGATAAATAAATGATCTGTCAAAAGCCTGGTTAATATTACTTCTTGGGAAGCCATTTTGGGTGCAGCTGAAGCTTTTGCTGATAACATCTTTAAGCTTTTCAGGAGGGAGGGACGTAACATTTGTTTCTGACAAGAACCCTCTTGTCACCTTATCTGTTTCATTTGAGAGGCCGTCGCCCTGGTTTCTCTTAGTTGAAAACCAGAGCTTTGCTATAGAGAAGACCAAGTCTCAAATCTCTTCTTACACCGAGATGCTGGTAGTAAATCCTAAGATACACGTGATATATTCTTAGCATCTCCTCTTCATTGCAAGGTGGTATTGATTGACTTGCTTGGAATAGTTTCACTCAAGTGGTTAGAATAGGGATATAGGAGAAACTAATTTCAGTTTCTTTTTAATCAGAATTTACTCAGTCTGTACTTTCTGGGCTTGGATGTAATATTTAGACAGACTTTGTGCATTTCCAAGCTTGCAGTGTGTTTTGAGGTATGCTGTGGGGTGCTTGACAACACAAGTTGCTAAAAGATGCCCCCACAGCCTCCTCTTCTCCAGCGAACTGGGTCTCTTCAGCCTGGAGAAGAGGAGACTCCGAGGGGATCTTTTAGCGACTTAAGGGGATGTGAGGGGATGTCCTGTGGAGGAGGGCTGGGAACCTGTTCTTCCCAGCAGTGGAGGGCAGGACATGTTCCAATGGGGCAAAGCTCAAGGAACCAGGGTTCATGTTGGAGGTCAGGAAGTACTTCCTGATGGTTAGGACCCCTAGGATATGGAATGGGATTCCATGGGCTTTCCATGGGAAAGAAAGGCAGACCTTTTTTCCCCTGAGAAGAAAAGGTGATATGTGGTGATGTTGACGTATCAAGCCCTAGATGGATTGGAGCCTGGATTTCTGCAGGAAGTCCCCTTCCATATATACCCTCCTGAACCTTAAGATCATTGTTGAAGGCCTTCTCTGGGAGGACTCGTTCAAGGGGCTACCCATGGAAGGGGCTTCTCAGTAGTAGCACCCCAACTATGGAATCAGCTCCCCAGAGAGATGTGCCTGGTGCTGGCTCTTTATTCATTTTGGCACCAGGCCAAGACCTTTTTATTTACCCACCTTAATGGTTAGAAAGTTTTTTTTTTTTACCGCGTATTGTTATATATAGCATATGAGTGCTGTCATGGATTTAGCTGTTCTGTTTTATCCTCTGTTTTATCCTTTGAGTTCCTGGGTATAAGATGGAGTACAACCCATTTTAATACATACATACATAACTTTTTCACTTAGGTAGAACAAACACAAAAATAAAGGGTGGGAGAGACTTTGCAAAAGAAAGTTCTTCCTACGTTGCTATGAATGGCAATGGAAACCTGGCTTAGCTTTAGGGTACAATCCTGCACCTCATAGCTGGCTGGGAAATGCTGAGAGTTGTAGGACTTTTCCCAAGTATGTATAGGTATTTCGGGATGGGCAAATGAATGATGTTCAAAATCTCCAAGATTTTCTGCATACGATGTGTATCCAGAATGTAATGAGAATGAAGTCCCTATGCTCGAGAAGGGCTCTGTGAAGGGAGAAGCCGGTCAAAGCCCTTTGGGGTGGGTGCCAGGTAAGCATTAGAACACGGATCAGTTCCATTCCAGTCCTGTCAGACTCGAGACATTCTCTTTTGTGACACCCTGTTCAAGAGGTATTAAGAAAAATGCAAGCGAGTTTGGAACAACAGTACACGATAAAATTGTGTGAAATTGGGTAAAAGTGCATCAGAAACTTTGGAAATGGTGAGGAAATCTGATGGAGAAGCTGTGCTTGGCACAAGTGTTCCAATGGCGCAAGCTGAGATCGGCTCAACTTGGACCCTTCATCACGCCAACGCACCGAGTCACAGTGCTTTGGCTGTCAGGGAGCTTTTGACTGAGAACGCGTCACGGGGCTTCCCCATCCACCCCACAGCCCCAGCTTGGCTCCTTGCGGCTTTTTCATCTTTCCAAAGATGAAACATGGTTTGAAAGGACACCAGTTTGGCAGTGTGGATAACGTCCAAAGAGCCACTACGCAGGCTCTGAACGCCATCCCACTTGAAGACTTCCATGGATGCTATGAAGAATGGGAAAACTGCTGGGAGCATTGTATACATCACAAGGTGCACACTTTGAAGGAGACAAAGTTCAACTGTAAGTTTTCCCATAAAAGAATTTTTAAAATATCATTCTCCTTACTTTCTGGACACACCACATAGATCTTGCCACCTGTCTCTTGCCTGGTTCCCATTTGTGTTTGCAATCACTCTGCTCAGCACAAGTGGAAAATGCATGCAATTCAAGCAGAAATTGAATATGAAACTTTTGCAAACCTGCCCAAATTGTGCAACTTTTTTTCCATGGGCAAAAGCAGGGCTGAATTTTTTTTTACTTGGGGTCCTCCTGTAACTAGGAGTCCTGCACTGAGCAGGGGTGGACCCAATGGTCTTAATGCTTCCTTCCAACTCCCTGTTCTATGGTGCAAACTGGAAATCAGGAATGAAGTGAACATGAATACATGACAGTTTAAGAGGGGAGAGATGTGCTCACACTCGGGTTCATGTTCAGAGCATTAAGCAGGGTGCACTCACATGTTTTCTGAGTGTAAAGAGAATTGTCATGCAGCTCTGAAAGATGATAAGAAAAGAACTGTGTGAATGACCTTCTCCAGGATGCTTGCCCTATTGAGTGGGGGCCATGGAGAAGTGGGGGTGGGGGGGCAAGTCCACAAATTTCTCCAAGGAGAGGGCAATTTCTCCAGAATTCTCTCAGAGGGGCCACAACTTCACCCCCCCTTTTTTCGTTGTTGCTCTTCTTTGCGGTTACTGCAAGTGGCAGTGCCAGCCACCATTTTGCAGCTTTCATACTACTCCAAACCTGGCATCATCTCCAAAAAGAGATGACAACGGGAGGGAAAATGGCAGCTGTCACGAAGAATGAAAAACTCAAGCTTGCCAAAAATTATTGAGTTCTATCTCAAAGTACATTCCAACTTCCAATGTGTGAACTTTTTTCTTTTTGCAAAATGTGTGAACTTTCCCAAGTGAATGAATCAGTTGTGCATATCCTGGAAAAGTTTGCAACCCTCTCCTATTGATTAAAGCATATTTGTGCACATTTTTCAAGGTACAGATTTTTCATGCATTCATGCTGTTGAATGCTTATGTTGTCTTCTACGAGTCTTATTGCAAACTGACCCAGACCTTAGATTGTGTCCAAGTCCATGTGTGGTCCAAAAGCATATAACTGGGTGAATCATGATTAAAAAATGAATTTGAAACAATACTTCTCTGAAGGCAAGACTGGGGAAAGTCTCCTGGGATAGGTTACTGGAGGGCAAGTGAGTTGAGGAGGGGTGGATGGCACTCAAAAGGGAGGCTTTGGAGGTGGAAACCTTGATGATACCTCTAGTTAGTAAGGTGGGGAGGCGGAGGAGAGCGCCGCCATGGATGCAAAAGGAGGTGGTTAGAGGGATTAGATGAAAGAGGAACCTCCGTAGGAAATGGGTACTGGGGCAAATAGATTAAAGGGTATACCGGGAGGAGGAGGCCCGTTGCAGAAGGATTCTTCGCAAGGCTAAGGCTGATTATGAGCTGAGACTTGCCAAGAATATCAAGAGCAACAAAAAGGGCTTCTTTCAGCATGGAGGAAGGGGAGACAAGTGGTGGGACCACTAAATAAGGAGGAAGGAGATGCAGTGACTGATATGAGGGAACAGGCACAGATGCTAAATGACTATTTTGCCTCTGTGTTCCCCCCAAAGCAGGATGGGGGATATCCGCATGGGAGATTAGATGAGGCTGGGGACTTAGGGGCACAGATTAGAGTCACCCCCCTAGAAGTCAGGGAGCTCCTCAGGGCACTGGATGTTACAAAGGCGCCAGGCCCTGACGGGTTACACCCGAGAGTACTTAGGGAGTTGGCAGGGGTTCTCTCACGCCCTCTGGCCTCCATTTCTGAGGCCTCATGAAGAATGGGTGAAGTTCCAGAGGACTGGAGGTGGCATCAGTGGTCCCAATTTTCAAAAAGGGTAGTAGAAGAGACATGGGGAATTATAGACCAGTTAGCCTTACGTCCATTGTGGGAAAAACAATGGAAAGGCTCATAATAGAGAGAGATCTAGTGATGCTAGGTAGGGAAGGGAGGCTGACAGGCACACAACACGGCTTCCGCAAAAACAGGTCCTGCCAGACAAACCTTGTGGAATTCTATGACAAGGTCTTGAGATGGCTAGATGGAGGGGATGCAGTGGATATGGTATACCTGGATTTCAGCAAGGCCTTTGACAAAGTGCCCCATGATATCCTGGTGTCATGCCTTATGGCTCGACTCTGGCGTTGGCACGCGAGAGAGGGCCAGAAGCTCACAGTGAGGGTCAGGCATTGGAACAAGGAGATTTATATTTGGTGCCCAGGGCCCAAATGGCCCCTCTGCAGCCTGACTCTGAGGCTTCTGAGCGAGTAGCCCCCCACACCCTAGCTCTGAGTTGTTGGAGCAGGGTGCAGCTTCCCTTCCTCTAGACTCTGAGGTGTTTGAACAAGTTGCCCCCCCGCCCTGCTGCCTCCTGACTCTGAAGCTGCTGGGCAGAGTCCTGGAGAACAAGAAGATGTAACAGGAAATTTAAGGAACACCCAGCTCAGGAGAAGATTGCGGAGGATAGACCAATTGGGATAGCAGGAGAGAAGTTTGTCCCACCCACGAACACAAAGGTGTGGCAGGAGATTGAGATCCAAGTGACTTTCTCCCTCTTAGTTCAGAAAGGAGGGGGCAACTGAGCTGCGAGGAGCTCATTTCCAGAGCTTATCTGTTGCATCGTAAATCTTCTAGTAAATAGCAATAAAAGTCTTTAGTTTTATTGCCGACTGCTGTGTGAGTTAATTGGAGACGTGAGATACAGTCTCACGACACCTGGTTGAGAAATTGAGGAGTTTTGGGATAGGCCAATGCTCTGTCCGATGGATTAGGTCATGGTTGACTGACTGAAAGCAGAGAGTAACCATTAGTGGGGAATCATCAGACTGGCGGCCAGTGACAAGCGGGGTCCCCCAGGGCTCTGGGGCCGATTCTGTTCAATCTTTTTATCAACAACATGAAAGAAGGGGTGGTCTGCTGATCAAATTCGCAGACGACACTAAAACTGGAGCAGTGGCCACAACTGAGGGGCAGGTACTCCAGATCCAAAAGGATCTGGACAGACTATGGAAGTGGGCAGGAGACAACAGGATGGCGTTCAATGTGGATAAGTGCAAGGTCTTGCACTTGGGATGTAGGAATGGGTGTCATAAGTACAGGTTAGGTGACAAGTGGCTGGAGAGCAGCACTTGTGAGAGGGACCTCGGGGTGCTGGTTGACTGCAGGCTGAACATGAGTCAGCAGTGTGATGCGGTGGTCAAGGGGGCAAACGCCACCCTTGGTTGCATAGCCGGAAGTGTGGCTTCTAGATCGAGAGAGGGATTACTACCACTGTATATGACTCTGGTGCGCCCACAACTGGAGTATTGTGCTCAGTTCTGGGCCCCTCATTACAGGAGGGTTATAGCCAGGTTAGAGTCAGTGCAGCATAGAGCCACAAGGATGGTGGCCGGATTGCAGGGAAAGCCATATTAGGCAAGACTGAGGGAACTGGGTCTCTTCAGCCTGGAGAAGAGGAAACTCTGAGGGGATATGTTGGCGACATACAGGTATGTGAGGTGGTGTCACATGGAGGTGGGTAGAGACCTGTTCTCCCCTGCAGAGGAGGGCAGGACGTGATCCAACAGCGTGAAGGTCAGGGAACCAAGGTTCAATTTGGATGCCAGGAAGTACTTCCTGACAGTTAGGACCCTGAGGGTGTGGGATGGGCTTCCATGCGAGGTGGTTGAGGCCCCATAGGTGAGGGTGTTCAAGGACAGGCTAGACATGCACATGGTAGGCATGTTGTGAGCGGAGCTGGCTAGAGCTGGGGGTCAGACTAGATGGCCTGGGGGACCCCTTCTGACTTACTTTGTTTCTATGTTTCTATGTTTCCTCTGCAAGCTCAGCTGTAGCAGAGTGACAAGTGAAGAATGTTTAGGATGAGGTGAAAGTCTGCGATCTTTTGCTGCTTGAACGGATGATCTTCTGTGAAAATCTAGCTCATGTCATTCTGTCATGATGGCTTTATACATTGCCCATGTTTGGAAGCGGGACTTCAATGAGCTTCAGCACATCCTGCTTATGGGCTTCCCAGCTAGTAGTTGGCAAACGTAGGAAGCACGTTGCTGGAATGTCTGGAACTTTGGTCTGATCCACTCATTCTTCCAATCCTTCCTTTAAATCAGTTCTGTTTTCTGCTAGATTTTTCCTCTAAGAGCAGAACAAAATGCCACCCAGCTCCATTTCCACGATAACACAGACACAATTTACTCTCATTGCTTCAAAAGAAGCAGCATCTTATGCCCATGCAAATTTACTGAACAGCACAAAAGATTCCTTTTTCATGGGGGAATTCCATGTGTACATCACAATTCTCATGCTCTTGAAAAATTGATGGATTGGCATTTTATTTTTAAATGGAATAACCATCCCCTGTATTGACAGTAAGTTTCACTATTTTCCGTGGGGCTTCCTAGGTAATCCAGTCATCACACACAGCATATGCAAACTGGTTGCAGGATTCCAGATGTTTTGCCTCAAGAAGACACGTTGGTTTGAGGAATTTGTCCTTGCAACTGAAATTGCTCTATGTAGTTTCTGGCACTTGGATGTCATTCTTTCTAAAGCTAATGTGGCAAATGAAATTTGGAGTGCTTTCTAGAAATTTATTGCCTGCGTATCATAGAGACCAACTGACAAAGCAAAGGCACTCAGCTACAGGGAATGTGTCTGAGAAGTCTGCAATGGAGTCCCATGGATTTCCATGAATCTGCCTGTGGAGCATGCAGCTGACCTACCTCTTTCTGAATCAGACAATTTTCTGAATTTTGACTCAGAATTAGGCATTGAAAAAGATGCAGCCCTGACCAAAAATGTGTGTTTCCATCCAAGTGTGAAGATATGCATTTTGTATATTTTCTCGATTTTGTATATTGCAAATTTGCACAAATGCAAATGAACACAAGCTCAGGAAATGGGAAACACTCCGATTCCATCATTGAGCAGAGGATGGAATGAAAAGCACTGGATGATCTGTGAAATATGGACAGCAAAGTTCCACCTCCCTCGCTGCAGCCCCTGCCAATGGTGAACTCTGCTTGTGAGGAAATTGTTGAGAATTTATCTTCCCCCTGGAAGCAAATGGTGGGATTGTTCTCCCACAAACAGAGTGCATTTGCACACAGCCCTAGAATACACAATACCATCTCAGAGGGGCAGATTGTCTAACCTGATGCAAGAGAGGGAGCTTCCTATAATGTAGGGTTGGCGAGTCTGTTGGCCCCATGGGCTGCTTGCAATACTGGGCGGTTGTGCACACACATGCACATGTGCACACACATTCTCCCCCCATCCAGCTTAGTGCTCAAGGTCTCCCCTTCCTGTCCACTGAGGTCAGGGCACATGGTTGTTGGAGTGCTGAGGGGTTTAAAACCACTCTATGGCATCCTTGCCCTGGGATCTCTTTTCCGCTGCTCCAGATTTCCGCTTCCTTGCTCCTATTAGCAGCAAAGGAACAGTGATCAGAACTGCTTGTAAGGGTGACATTAAATCTGCACCCACGGCATCTTTCCTTTTGCTGCCACGAGCAACAAGAGCACTGCACTCTCTGCGTTGGGATCCCTGGGAAGAGGGGAGGAACACGCCTCAATTCCACTGATGCTGATTCCCAGTGATCCCAACGCTGGTTCCTGCAATTAGCAGTGGGTTGCGGGTGGCACAGCGAGTTAACCCGTTGAGCCACTGGGCTGTTGACTGGAAGGTCGGCAGTTCAAATCCACCTGCGGGGTGAGTGCCTGCTGCTTTGTCCCAGCTTCTGTCCACCTCGTAATTCGAAAACGTGCAAATGCGAGTAGCGAAAGAGGTACCACTTTGGTGGGAAGGCAACAGCATTCTGTGTGCCTTGGCATCTAGCCATGCCAGGCGCATGGCCATGGGAGCGTCTTTGGACGACACAGGCTCTTGGCTTGCAAGTGGAGATGAGCGCCAGTCCCCGAGTCGGACCCGACGAGCGCACATTTGCAGGGGAACCTTTGCCTTTACCTTGCAAGCCTTCAGCTCCTCCTCTGACTGAATGGCTGAAAAGTGAGCAGGGCATCTTGGGCTCCCCACAGCCACCACAAAGAGCAGCCCTGGGCTGGGGATGCCCCAGATGTGAGATCCTATATTAAACTGAGGTTCCCTGATGGAAAAATCCTTTCCATATGCTGATGGACAGAATCCCTCCTCCTCCTCCTCCTCTCAGTCTTCACTGTTACACTTGTACTCATCATTTGGAAGATTTATTTACTGAGTCCTAAGTATCTTCATAAATGCGAAAGATCCCATTTTGTTTTACAGAGCAGATGGAAGATTTAGATGTTGGTGATTTTTCCTTCCTTTTTAAACACACACGCAAACTTGCACACACGCTGCAGGTTGTGTGTGTGTGGGGCGGGGGAGGTGTTCAGTTAACCATAATCCTGTTTTTGTCCATTAGATGCTTGTGGGAACCAGCAAAGACGTGTAGGGTGGGGGAGAGAAAAGTGGAGAGGAAGATTTCTTGAGGCTGTTCAGGAGACACAAACACAATAAAGGAGCTTTCTTCATAATAATGCAGAGATATATTATGCTACTAAATAAAACAGTTCTTTGAGCATACTGGAAAAAGAATGGGTGTTTAGCTCTATCACTATTGTTGCAACCTCCTAAATCCAAGGAGTGCCAAAGCACGTCTGTGATAAGACGGAGTGCACCAGAATTCCTTCAAAGCATGATTTGGCTCAGGATTCTTGAGACTATTTTATCACATGAAGCTGCTTTACACGGATTCAGGGCATAGGTGCAGCACGCTTAGCATTGCCCTCTCTTGCAGGCTTTGGTTCTCCGGGAGAGTGGTGCAGTGGGGCTTGACTGTGGTGCCGAGGTCCAGGGCCTGCCCCCACAATCACCCAGGAAAGTACTGCTGATCAGGTGCTTACTCCATTATTCCTGTAATGATGGCAGTATGTTTTAAGGGTGTTTAGAAAGAAATGTGCATATGCTACTCGCAGTTCCAGTTAGCAAATGTATCGGGAGTGTAGCTGTTGTCAGACATGGGACGATGGCTGAGAAGCAGAGAAAAACGTGAGTTGCTCACTTCACAACTGATGCAGAACACATATTTAGGGATGTGTGAATCAGCAAACCTTGAGCCCAGTGCAAACATCGGGCTGAAGTCCCCATTTGCAGTTCTGAGGGTGTGAACTGGATACATCTCATGCAAAAAGGGACCGAAATGGGTTTCTCAGGCATCCTTATGGTCCCCCACCATAACGACCTTAAGTTGAGGATCTAAACTGCCCTCACTGCAACACCGCCTGGGAGGCTTTTCACTAGGGCACTTCCTGGCCGAGTTTCCTTGCTGGAAAACCTGGGGCAGCCACACCATGGGCCGCAGCAGTGATCTGTCTAGCCTGGTCCTGTTTCTGCAAAACCTCTTGAGCCAAGGCCTTATTTGGAGGTGCTCCTCCGGCTGCTCACCTGTCTCAGGTGAAGTGAGTCACAGATTATTGAAAGACCATGTCTTGTGACTGGGATGGGGCCTAAGCAAGTGGAGCTGAGCTGGACTGCTGCCAGAGACCACCCAAAGGGGGACAGCAGCCAAAGCTTTAAAGTAGAGCGAGGCAGCCTGAGGCCCTATGGCAACCGGCCACTCCGGGCTTATTTGCAAGAGGGCACTGGTCCCATTAAAAAGGTATTTGCCAGCAGTCAGATTCTGGCAAGAGCTACCTGTCCTTCCCCTTGAGGCTCGTTGAGCAACTGGGGGAAGATGAGGGGGCACTTCTCCTCCCTTTTGTCTCTGGCCCCGTCCCCAGCTGGCAAAGTTCACCTGAGGGAATGCGGCTCTCCACCAGAGCACCTCCTATCCTTGCAGCAAAGAACATCATCCTGCTCATCGGCATCCATGCTGTGCCCAGTCAGATCCCAAGAACTGCAAGCAACATACCAAACCACGTATGTTCTAATAGAAACATAGAAAACAGAGCGAGTCAGAAGGGGTCTCCCAGGTCATCTAGTCTGACCTCCGGCACCAGCTGGCTCCGCTCACGACATGCCCACCATGTGGACGTCCAGCCTATCCTTGAACACCCGCACCGATGGGGCCTCAACGAGCTCTCGTGGAAGCCCATTCCACACCCTCAGGGTCCTAACTGTCAGGAAATGCTTCCTGGCATCCAAATGAAACCTTGGCTCCCTGAGCTTTGCTCCGCTGGAGCGCATCCTGCCTTCCTCTGTAGGGGAGAACAGGTCTCTACCCATCTCCATGTGACATCCCCTCACATACCTGTATGTCTCCAACAGATCCCCTCTGAGTCTCCTCTTCTCCAGGCTGAAGAGACCCAGTTCCCTCAGTCTCGCCTCATATGGCATCCCCTGCAAACCGGCCACCAACCTTGTGGCCTTACGCTGCACTGACTCTAACCTGGCTATATCCTTCCTGTAATGAGGGGCCCAAAACTGAGCACAATACTCCAGTTGCGGGTGCACTAGAGTCATGTAGAGTGGTATCGAGTGAAAATCCCATCCACTCCCACCTTGCAGGTAGATGAAATGGGGTGCAAATTTCACCCAGAGGGAGTAAAATCCTGGAAGAGATTCTTCAACTGTTTGGAGAGAGGTGAAGAAGGAAAGCTGGGGAAGACATCCCACAAAAGACCCTTCTGAGAAATGTTGGCTTGATTTATCCATTGAGATGATACTGTTTGTTGAGCTGAGACAATCATCTTTAGCAGCCATAATGGCTTGGGACTATTCTAGTGAATGGATTGCTGCACTTAAGACGTACCTCTTTCAAAATTTACAATTGTCCACTGGTGAATCAGATTCAGGGAGAATTTTGTTTCTGCTTGGTTTTAGTAAGAATTGATCAACATTGTCAAGTTCTTCATATTAGAGAAGGAAAAGAGATGTTTTTGAGAAAAGGGAAGAAATTTACAGATGGACAAATGAGCAATGCTTCAGAAGGTCAGGATCTTCCGAACAGTCTTGTTGCTCATCTCAATTTGCTGCTTGAGATTGTTGCACGGAGAGGACACTTAGGCGAGTAAAGCTGAGATCAAAGGCAATATGCACGCAAGTTTCCAGAGTCTGAATGCATTTCCTAATTTGTACAACTTTTCTCAATTGACTAAAGCAGAACTGGTTCATGAACCAACTGAGAATTGGGAATGAGATGAACGCAAGCACATGTTTGACAATGCCCAAATATTTGGAGGGGAGTCGTGCTTGCACTTCTGCTTGCATTCAGAGCTTTGAACAGGGTATGTGTGTGTGTTTTGTGAAGAAAAACAAACTTGTTATGGAGAAATGGAAAGTGATGGATTTTTCCACCAAAGCCGGGGTTTTCCGCCCTTTGCTCTCAGAAGCCTGAATCTGAATCGCTGTGGATTCAACCAGAGCTCCATGCAGAAAAGGGCTGCATGTGGCGGAGGAGGAATCCGACCTCGCCCTGTCGCTTGTCCTGCCCTTAGCCTGTGCTGAGTGACAGTCACAGTCAGGGTAGGCCGCCAGCATCAGGTCCCCCCTTGAGCCAGATGGAGCACTTGCAGCACTTGGCTGGCATGGAAGTCTTCATGGACACAGAAGACCTCCTCTTCAAAGACCTTCTCTGGTCTCCAAGAGCTGGGAGAGACCTGTGTGGCGAGGCTGAGAGACGAACGCCTTGTCCTCACGCCTGGATGTCATGCCTGGATGCCATGCCTGGTGCCTGAACAGAGCTCACGGCTGTGCCGAATTGGAACTGTCATCTCCTTTCTTCCCTGCCGGGCCTCACTGTATGGCAGGCAGGTACACCGGGGTTCTTTCCATTCTAGGAGCAGTAGTGCCTTTTGAATTCGGCTTGTGCAGACAGGTGACAATTTTGTTTTAGTCTATTTTTATTAGGTTTTGCCACAAATTACAAAGTTTGTGCTTAGGAGAGAAAGATCTTGAAATTAAAAAAAAAAAAAAAAACAAGGAAATGAATGGAAGGGAAAGTGAAGGCATTTCCCATGCCCTCCCAACAACTCAGAAATTCCTTGACCAACCAGAAATCGACTTGTTTAAATGAAAGTAATGATCTTTGCTCCCAATTCCCTATTGCACTCTGCCACTTCAACCTGATCAGCAAATTGATACTTTGATCTTCCTTTGCCCTCCCTTCTCCCAGCCAAAGCATCCCACTCTGATCCTTGCATAATAGGAAAATGATTTATGCAAACAAAAATAATTATCCTTCTTTACTCCCCACACCCTGTAGACACATAATCCCACCAACTTCTTGTTTAACAAATTGATTTATTTAAATACAACTATTTGTGGTCTCCTCAGTGACCTTTATAACACATTCCTAGGTTATACACAGGAGTAACCAAATGTTTCTGTGAGCAGAAAGGACACTGTTTGCAAAAGGACATCTATATTTTTCAGACTGCCTATTTATAGTAAGAAATTTTCTTCCCAAATTAGGAAGGGACCTACAGGCCATCTATTCCAACCCACCTCACCCTATTTGATGCAGCAAATTCAAAGCTGGATTGTATCCAACTGCTTGAAGCCCTTGCTTGAAGGTCTTCACTAAGGGAAGGAGCCACCACTATGGTTTCCAAATGGTTAATTGTTCTCACTTTTAAGAAGTATCTCCTAAAAGTCATCTGAAATAAAAGCTCCTGTGACATAAACCTACAAGATCTACCCCTGCCTTGCGAATCAGCAGAGATTCAGGCTTTGCCCGCTTTTCTGTGACAGCCCTTCAGGTAGTTGGAAAGTGCCAGGTTTAGAATAAGATCTGAAGGTGTCACCCCTAATTCCAAGCCCCAAGCCTGAAATGTTTAGCAGTAGCATAATCAAGCAGAAGGCAGGAATTTTCTATTAAGTATTACTTGGAAAGAGGCATGTGCAACTCTTGGGGTTTTATTTACATGGGAAAAGGGAGGGAAGGCATATGCAAATCAGAATAACAGAAACAGTGCTCCCACTGAAAGTACCTAGATCAGCCCTATATGTTGCTTGTGCCCAGGCCTTGCAATAGGACAGAACCCCATCTGGGATCCAGAGCATCACAAGCCCCAACAGGAGTTGGAGCAGAAGCATCAAGACAAAGGAGTGGTTCTTCCATTCAAACCCAAGGAAGCTCTTTATTAACGAGTCATTGGCCAATTGGGGCACATGGTGGGCATGTCGTGAGTGGAGCCGGCTAGAGCCGGGGGTCAGACTAGATGGCCCAGGAGACCCCTTCTGACTCGCCTTGTTTCTATGTTTCTAAATCCAGACATTATTGAGCAGTTTCTATAAATCCACATTAAACAGTTATGACAGTTTCTGGATCAGCCCATTGCAACTTTTACTTTAACTAGAAGCAGATGTCAATTTCTGTGGCAACACGTTCTATGCCTCTGACATGATCCTAGACAATTAGGGTGTAGGAGAATGTATGTTAGAACTTAATTTTAAGATCTACAGCACCATCACTGCCATCCAAGGTGATTAAGTCAGAATCTAAACACAACATAGAAGCCAAGTATTTAAACCTTGATAACTGCAAGGATACATTATGCAACATTCTCATCTTCTTATCTTTTGGGTACTGAACTTCTGACAGGAGGGTGGGGGAGGAAAGAAAAATATTACTTTCTGACAAATCTGTCAGGAATGTAAGTCATCTAAAAGCAGTGGTTTCAGAATGTTTTCCTCTGCATTAAGCCAGATATTATATTCTGTTCCAGAATTCCACATCATACCCTTCACCCTGGTTGTTTCTATGTTCTATGTTAAGGTTAATGGCAGTCTGTTGAAATTGCCAGCACAGTTCTAAAAATTGGGGTGGAGTAAGAAATCTCTTCTCTCTCTCTCTCTCTCTCTCTCTCTCTCTCTCTCTCTCTCTCTCTCTCTCTCTCTCTCTCTCTCTCTCACACACACACACACACACACACACACACACACACACACACACACATTTATGAAGCTGTAAAGGGTTTGGGCCCTCCTAGTCTCTGGTGGGGAGCTCGTCATCCTAGGCATTCCATCTATAAGCCCAGCCTGGATTACTTTTCATTTGGAATTTCATGCACTTGAAAACTTCCCAAATACCTTAACTTTGTACTGGCTTCAGTTTGTTGAAGTAAGCCTTGGAATGCTGAAGGATTGGATGCAACTGCATTTTTAATGTTGGCATTAAGATTCTCTTGTACACATTACGTACTCCCAACTGCTGTATAGAATGAAACGACACATCCCGGTGGACTTGCAGCCTGAGGGCCCGTCAGAAACAGAGATCTGCAGGCGATTAGTGATACAAAGGAGTAATGAAGTATGTTGACTAACAAATTGAGTTTTCTGTAATAACATAAGAAGACAATAAGGCTGGGATCCTGAACTCACCTAAAGGGAAATAAATCTCATTTAACACAGTTAGACAAGTCTGACTAAACACGCTTGTGACTGGGGTGTAATTTGAATTGCCACTGAAAGCTTCAGAGCTTCACACCCTAAAGGTGTGAAGGGGCCTGAAGAACATTGTATAATTTTGGCCCCATCAGCAACAAGCCCCACCTCTTCTTGTGCTCATCATCCAGCTCTCCAAGAGCAGGAGGAAACAGAGCAGGTCTTCCTAAGCCAATCGGATGATGTGGGCAGGTTCATAAAGAAGAAGGTTGCTTGCAGGCTCTCCATGTACTGTGCAGTTTAGAGTTTTTAATGTGAACAAAGAAATTTGAAAGGAACTTAGAAGCAAATAGAAAAGACATGAACCTGGTATAGGATTCCATGAACACAACCCTGGTATAGGGTTGTATGACTCAGGCCTAGAGCTCAGGCAAAAACCCAGCAGGCATTGCTGCACATTTTCAGATCTTCTTCCAAAGCAATATCATACACAGAACATTTCAGGAATATGCTAATTTCTGAATTTGGTTCCAATCAGACCTTTGCTGTGCACCATTTATTTATTTAAAACTTTTGTAGACCATCCCATTACCAAAGTCTTAGGATGGTTTAACAATACAAAATGTTTAGAAAAGGGGAAAAATAAAATTAAAACACAACATCCTAAAATTTAGCAATAATAAAATCCCAATTAAAACAGTCAGGTCTTAAAATGTTAGGAAAATAAAAATGTTTTGGCCTGGCACTGAAAAGAATAAAGTGATGGGGGCAGGCGAACCATTCTGGGGAGCAAATTCCAAAATTGGGGTGCCACTGCAGAGAAGGCCCTTCTCCGGGTAGTCATCCTCCTAATCTCCTTCAGGGAGGGCACCCGGAGAAGGGTGTCTGCCCCAGATCTTAAGGGGTGGGCAAGCATATATGGAAGGAGATGCTCCTTCAGGTAACCTTTAGGGCTTTATAGGTCATCACCAGCACCTTAAATTGGGCCTGGGTTTCAACTGGAAACCAGTGTAGCTGGAAAAGGACCAGCATTATAAGTTCATACCTGCCAGTCCCTGTTAACAACCTGGCAGCTCTATTCTGGACCAGCTGAAGTATCCGGACCATCTTCAAGGGCAGCCCCACATAGAGTGCATTACAGAATTCCAATCAGGAAGTTACTGCCTTCCAGGCATGGGTCACTGCTGCCAGGCACTGACCTTCCAGATAAGGGCACAGTTGATGGATCAGCTGAAGCTGTAGGGAAGCGCTCACCACCACCACCACTACCTGGGATTCCAGGGACACCTCCAGGTTGAGGAGCACTCCCAAACTGTGCACCCTGCCCTTTAGGGGGAATGCACCCTCATCCACAACAGGGTTCAAAACACCTACCCAGGAGGCTAAACTGCCTACCACCAGGACCTCCGTCTTGTCTGGATTACACTTCAATTTACTGGTCCTCATCCAGCCCAACACTCCGGCCAGGCACCATTTCAGGGCCTCCACTGCCTCACCTGGATTTGATGTAAAAGAGAGGTAGAGCTGTAAAAGAGAGGTAGAGCTCCATAGCCCAAACCTCCGAATGACCTCTCCAGCGGTTTCATGTAGGTGTTAAATAGCATGGGGGATAAAATGGAACCCTGCGGAATTGCATGGCAAAGCTGCCATGGCACAGAGCCACAAACTCCCAGCACCACTTTCTGGAATTGGTCAGCCAAGCAGGAGTGGAACCACCGCAAACCAGTGCCTCCAGCTCCTAACCCAGCCAGCCTATCCAGAAGGATACCATGGGTGATGGTATCAAAAGCTGCTGAGAGGTCCAGGAGAACCAACAGGGATGCACTCCCCCTGTCCTCTCCCTGCACAGGTCACCATACAGGGTGACCAAGGAAGTTTCTGTCCCATAACCAGGCCTAAAGCCAGACTGAAACAGGTCCAGATGGTCCGTTTCATCCAAGAGAGCCTGGAGTTGCCCAGCCATCACCCACTCAAGCACCTTGCCCAAGAACAGGATGTTGGCCACTGGTCTATAATTAGAGGCCAACTCTGGATCCAGGTTCACCCTCTTCAGAATGGACCTGATCACTGACTCCTTCAAGGGAGCAAGGACCCGACCCTCCCTCAGGGAGGTGTTAACTACCTCCTGGACCCAGGTATACATCCCGTCCTTGGTTCTGATGAGCAGCCAAGAAGGGCAAAGGTCAAATAAAGAAATGGCAGGCCGGACAAGTCCAAGCACCTTGTCCACATCCTCAGGCCACAACAAGTGACACTCATCCAACAAAGATGCACTGGACAGTGCTCTGGACATCTCCCGTACAGGTGCTACATCAACTGTGGAGTCCGGCTCGCGATGAATATGAGCGATTCTATCTCTAAAGTGCTGGGCAAAGTCGTCCCAGCGAGCCACTGATGGTACGATGAACTCGTTTTGTGGTCCAGAATGTCACAGACCTTGCCCCACCCGGAACAGCTCTGCTGGAAGGCACTGTGAGGTTGCAGTGGAAGCGGAGAAGAATTCCTTCTTCACCGCCCTCACCGCCACAGCATAGACCCGATCATGGGCTCTCAGTTGTGTTCAGTCAGATTCAGCACGGCATTTCCTCCACCTACGCTCTAGTTGTCTCCCAGCCTGCTTCACTGCCCACAACTCAGGCATATACCAAGGCACTGCACGGGCTCTGCTTGGTGGGAGAGGATGCTTAGGAGTGATCAGGTCAATCACCTGGGTCAGTTCTCCATTCCACAGATCAGCCAGGGCATCAATAGGAGCACCAGTTTCATCAAACGGAAATTCCTCCAGAGCCCTCAGGAACCCATCCAGATCCATTAGCCTCCGGGAGCGGACCATTTTAATAGGGTCTGCGCCCTTTTGGAGGGAAAAGTCTGCCCTAAGTTTAAACCTCACAAGGAGATGATCTGACCATGACACAGGGATTAAAGTCAAATCCCGGCTCTGAGCCGGGCCAGGTAAATGCCCAGGGTGGGCCATCTCCGGCCCACAGGCTGTAATTTGAGGACCCATGACCTAGAGGCTAGGCTTTATTGGCTTGTTTATAACTTGAAGTGTAGTGAAATTTGGTATCTGTGTTCAGAATACCATTCTATGGGTGAAGTCCAAACATCAGCTCAACTCCTCCCCTTTAAACCCTTTATGAACAGAAAGAGGAAAGATGAAAAACACACTATAACACAGCATTGCCCTCAAGCACTGAGGTCACACCAGAGTTTGGCATGTCTTTATACTGATGACATCACCATCTTTTTCAAGTTTGAGGAGGAAGGCAGTGTCCACACCCGCTTTGTGGAGAATGAGGCATGCCAAACACTCTGTTCTGAGGTGCTGGAAGTGAACCCTCTTGCTCACTGTGAGTTGCTAGCATTCTTTCTAACCCACGGAGTGTTTTGGAACGCAGCATGAAAATCTTGTCAGCCAGTTCCAAAGTACAGTGAAGAGCAACAGCACATTTGTCAATAATGTTCCCCCTGGATTTGACATCTTTTTTCTCCAGTAAAATACGAGTGTTTGCACCTTGCTTGTATCAGAGCGTATCCCCCTCCCTGTTCAGGTTTCTCACTTATTTAACTTGACAGATGAAGTACTCCTCAGAGGTCTTTGAGACTCAACCTAGCATTGGAAGTGACAGCCCAGATAACACAGATAATCATATTATCCTTTTGGGATGGCTCTGACTATATCTTAATTGATATTTCCATGTTTCTGCATTGCACTTATTTCTTAATTATATTTGCCAAGTTATACATGGTATAGCTAATGATTGTCACTAATTTAAGTATGCAAGCTCGGAAGACATAATAAACTCATTCACCGCCTTGCTTGCTCTGGCCTTTAGGACGGAAGAAAAAACACATTTCCTTGAGCAGATATATGTAATCATACATTAAAAGAAGGCAAGATGATGTGTTTAATTAGCCAGCCATTTCAAAAATCACACAAAACTTTTCAAGGAGCATGTGACCTTGTGTACAGCATTGAAGTGAGGCTTAAACAAAGCTTTCAGCAATAAGCTTTATGTGGAAATACTAATATCTACATGGAAAGGAATCCACAAATGATCTGTGTGCACAAATAACTAATGTACAAGGGCCCCTCATTCGTTGTAGCAGAAAACTGAATTCTGTTTTGGGTGAAATGTGTTCCAGAATGAAGCTGAGCCTACAGTCGATTTCAACTGGGTTTAATTCAATTCTGCATGTAGCAGGTAAGATGGCCCTAACTCAGACTAGGCAAATGTTTCTAAACCATACCGACTCTTGTATTTTGTGTTTAAGGCACCCAGCATAGCCTGTGGTAGGCAATGCCACCCCTGACCCACCACACCGCAGATCAAAACACGTTCGGAGAAGAGTTAGTGATCAGCGCCGCTTTGTATAGACCCAGTGCAGACGGGGACAACTAATCTACTATGTGGTAGAATATGGGAGATAGATCAGTTCTTACCAAAACTTTTCTGAAGAGAACTACTTTGTTCTTCTATTTCTCTTGCTCCTGCATGTTTCCCACCTCCCTTCATGCTGCACAAAATTGGATGCTTCCTGAGCCATTCTGTAAATATAAGCAGTAGCTTGAGGACTAAGGAGGCCCTTGACAAAGTTTCTGGTGGGCTCTCACCTAAGTCAATAAGGCCTTGGAGCAGGCTCTTCTGCTACACGCTGCCATTTTGAATTCACCCGATGGCCTTAACATGGCACCATTGTAGTTCACAGACCCAGTCACCTGGTACCGGGCGAAGGACAAATGTCAGTACTCATCAGTCCTGCCCTAGTGCGCTGATGTCAGGCCCTTATTTCTTCTCCAAAAGGGGATGGAGAAAAACCATGCAATGCTGGCTTTTCCTTAGATCAGCCTTTGGATGAGGGATCCATGATTCCACCTTGCAAAAATGGATGCCTCCTGAGTGCCCAAGCCAGGCCATATTTTCTGAAGGAAAGATGGATGCATGTTGGATGAATGCCCTGAGAGAAGACCCATCCGTGGTTTGCTTAACAATTACCAGTCGTGGGTCACTGTCAAATGATCAAGCAAAATTAGACTCAGCTCATTGCAAAGTATTCTTGCTCCAACATAAAATGTTACTACCAAACAGAGTATTAGCACATATATGAATGTTCATGTCATCCTAACTAATTTGGTAAGTTTCCACACTGCAAATTAATTGGACTTAAAAAACCAAGATTGAGGGTTTTTAGGGTTCCAAAAGGAAAGCAATGATTAATGAAACAGACACGCAAACAAGCAAACGCAGGTACACTAATTACAAAGGGAACCACAAATTATGTGTGTAAATGTATCTTCTGGACTGCAAGAAGTCTCATTGTTCCTGCCCAGGAACCTGCACAATGTCCATGATTCAGCCAGTCGCCTCCTTTTCTAAGTTACTTCTTTTCATCTCCTTCTTCATCCTTGTTTTCTGTCTCTAGATTAAACACTTAGATGGTATTCCCAGAGCCACTGAATATGTTTAATTCACATTGGGCAATGTTGGATGTACTTCCCAACTCCTTCACCCTTTCCTTAAGAGTTCCTTTTGTTCTTCTGCTTCTTGGAGTGCCCCCAGAGGCAAGGGATGCGGACCACTGGGAAGATTCAGCTTGAATTTGATGGACTTTTGACACATTTCTGACCCATGGCAGAAAGCAGACTAAGTCAGGGCAACTTTTGGGGCTTCCATGGAATTATGCAAAATATTTTCACAAGTTCGAAGCTCAGAGTTACACATCTCCAGGGCTACTTGTGTAAATTTATGCAATTTGACCAAATCAGAGGATAGCTCAGTAGAGTCAAGTTGTCGTTGTTCTTGTCCTTGTTGTAGCATTTAACATGAAAATTGTGGCAGCATGCCCATATTACTCAGTTGCTCCACTTTGGCTACCTTGTATGTTCTTGACAATTAATTTCAGGCTTGTGAAAAATTTGGGCCTTCTGCTGTGCAAACCACAGAGTGGAATCCTGAATTTTGTGCAAATTTTCTTGTTTGCTCATTTTTTAAAAAAATGTAAGTCACAGCCTACTGTGTTTCCTAGAAAACAAGACCAGGTCTTGTATTAAGTTTTGCTCCAAAAGACAAATTAGGGCATATTTTCAGGTGAGGTCTTATTTTTTCTTATGAAAGCTGTAAGCTTCTTGCCCCAAGAGTCCTCCACGATTCCTTTCTTGTACTCGACAGAATAGCTTTCTTTTTGCACCCATCTTGCAGTTTGCATCCGTGCATTAAGTACGTCCGTTACAACACATGACCTAGTGATGTAATTTGTCCGTTGTGTCTGTACTCTGATTGGTCATTTGGCAATAAGTCTCGCGTTCATCTGTTTACATAGGTGTTTACCTCTTGTCCAAAGGCACCCGCTTCAGTATTTACAAATACTTAATTATAGTGCATATTATCATTTATTTTAAGTATTAATGTCAGTAATCTTATTTATTTATATTTAATTATATTAACATTATTATTTTATAATTCAATACATCTATCGTGTGTTGCAATGGACATACAACTGTGTTTCCCCATCTGTCTGGCTGACGATCTTAACTGGGGCTTATTTTGGGGGTAGGGCTTATATTATTTTGGGGGTAGGGCTTCGGCGAATGGGGCGGCATAAAAATGTTTTAATAAATAAATAAATAAATAAATATGAGCATCCTGAAAAATCATGATAGGACTTATTTCCCGGTTAGGTCTTATTTTTGGGGAAACACATTATGTTAGAAAGGGCAGTCTATGTGCTGGCTCAACTCATGTTGAATCAAGTCAATTGGGTCGATGTTACGGAATCTGCGGAAATTGGTGGATTTTCTTTTCCATGTTGAATTCCTCATGGTAGGGTGGTACCATCTTGGCTTAGACTGAGAGAAGACATGCATGAGTTTGCCTTTACCCTTGACATTCACAGGATAATCCCAGATGCAACACATGCCCAATCTCCTTGGAGAAAGAGTTGGGTCAATGTCTCCTTTGCCAAGTCCTCTTTTTTCGGAAGCTTTCCACAATGCAAAATGATACTTGGGGGTGGGATGGATTTTCTAACCCTGAAAAGAAGCAAAACAGTTTTAAAGATCTTTCTGAAATCTTCAGAAATTAGAAAAACATGCAGAATATGCAAATGTGCGGGCCAGTTGGTGCATTATTGAAGGCAAAAGAGCAGTTTCAAGACCAAAAGCACAGAGACCCTTCTTTGTATCAAAACAGACTTGGTGATTGTTTTAGAACCAGAATACTGGAGGAGATCAGGGGCTCTCTGTGTGCTTGCATTGAAGTCGGTGGAGAACTTGCATTTAACCATTAAAACTACTTTTATTTTTTAACATGTAAGGATGAGCATAAGCCTGGACATACGCAGCTGCAGCTCTCCCTCTGCCTCCTCCGCTCCAGCAGATTCAAAAGTAGGGGTGGCGGAAGGAGCTGCCATGTTCCTCTCAGTATCAAGTGGAAGTGAGTAGCAGCCTCAAGTCAGGTGAAGTGGAAAAAGGAAAGGAACGCCTCCATTGCCTCCAGGAAATACAGACAGGAATGGAACAGGAAAGACGGTGGTCCCATATTTCTATGAGACTTTTTTCTATGAGATGAGGCAGGCGACTACTTATTTGCCTGTGCTGACAGGAGCTGGGGGGACTCCTTGGATTCTCCTCAAGGGAGGGAAGTCAGGCAGAAATTAACTGGGAAAGATGATGGTCTCATCTCTGTATGAGATGTTTTGGGTGTGGCTGGTGAACAGATTCTTAGATTGATAGGAGCTGGGAGGACTTGCTAAATGCTACAGAAGGGAGTAAAAGAAAAACCCATTGTATTCCATGTGTTTCAGCTTGCAAATAATTTCATTTTCCCATTTTATTTTGCATCAATATGTGGAAGATTCTGATTAACAGAATAGTATAATGATAAGAAGTTTCTTCAGGAGTCTGATTTTCTTAATCAATTTTTTTAAATTTTATCTCATGTGGTACAAAAGTGAAATTAGAGGATAAAGCTTAAGTTGTGTTATATGTAACACACGAGTTGTTATTGTGGGTGTGTGTGTGTGTATGTGCTCAGGGTAGGATTATTACACTTTCCAGTTATATCTCCCTGGGCCTTTAGCTTGGAAAAAGTAACAGCTGGGGATGGGCCAACTTATCAACAGAAAATATTTCTGGCGATGGTGATTAATAGCTGAATTCAGTTTTTTCTCTTCTCACAATCTACCCCACTTATCATTTCATCATCATCAAAACGTGTTTACCCTTTCTTATATCTGAACTGGATCTCTATACAGCTTACAAAACAGTCTTTAATATACAAAATATACAGTGACAATGGGACTTTTTGAGACAACGGAGTTGAAAGTAATGACCAGCCACTTTGTTAATCAGCAAAAAGGGAAAAATAAAAGCCACAGCTTCAAACAAAGAGGCATTCAATTGTCCTTGGCTGGAGTTCTTCCAGATGGAAGATGGCAAGGCTGGATGGAGGAGAAATGACCTTTCTGGATCATTTCCAGCTAACCTAACCTTTCTGGATACCTGTGTCTTGCAGGTACCTTTCAGTGCCAAATCCCATTCCTGAACTGTTAACTTTGGACACTCCCCTTCCCCCCCCCCCCCGCCTTCAGAGGACAATGGATCAAGATCCTCATGGCCTGGAAAAAGGCATAAGTCTTGCTGTTTGTCTGAAGATCTGGAAATAGGAGGTAGTAAGGACATGAATCCTCCATATAACTAGTAGTCATTTTCAAGTCCTTGAGCAAGGGCAAAGGGTAGGGGAGGAAACAGACCTAGGAACAGTTCTATAGGTTGAAGAGGCATATGATTTGTAAGGGAGAGCATTCTAGGGAACGTTGGCTTGTTTGGAGCACTCTTCCCATGACTGTCCTTGGGAAGTGGGCTCAAACTTCAGCCCCGGCTCCATCCCAGCTCCTTTCAGCCATGGTACAAATCATGCTGGCTGTTTCTCCAGGGAGGTCTTGTTGGAAAGAAAGAGAGGTGTTTTAGTAGGCAGGAAGGGGAGAGGAAAGGAGGATGGGATATAAGAAATCCTGTAGCCTCTGCAGTCCTTCTGTAGCATGTGAATATATCAATATTTGTGCCACAAAGACAAGCTCCCAGGCCATGAGACAGTGCCACAAGGACAGGCTCCCAGACCATAGGACCTGTTGGGCACACTGGAGTGAATGGGGCTAGCCAGTGTGAACGAGATAAGAATGAATGATGAACAGTGGAAGCTAGAATTCTTGTGGAGGAAAGAACAGGCACATCCTTGAGAAATTTTCCCATCCAAGATTAGGCAACATGATCCTACAAGGATAGAGTACTGTCGTCTTGAGGGATATCAATGAGTCACCCAGAGGTGAGGGACAGAAACACACCTGGAAATTACCCCATCCATAGCAGCCAGCAAACACAGTCAAGGGATTCACCTTTTTTCCCACAGGAAACAAACATGGTCACAGAGCAGGAAGCAATCAAGAGGCAAGGTCATGAAGAGCAATCAAGCACCCATTGCTCTTTTAGCATAAGCCTGAGAAACAATGGGGGCCCTCCCACCAGAAGCAAATCCCAGAGGAAGAGGATGGGGACCGGGGACTGAGCAAGTGGGAATGGGCAAGCTCTGAACACAGTCCTGGCAGCCCAGCATGGACCACACGGTGCTTCCACTCACCCTGTCCAAGCAAGGGGCCACTGCCAAGAGTTGACTGTGTGTGGCCCCGAACAGATGCACTGTAGACTTGGACTCCCTCTCTCCCCTCTTGTTGGCTTCTCTCTAAGGCTAGTAGCAGGAAGCCTGAAATATTGTGTGCATTTGGGTGCACAGCGTTTATTGTTATTTTTAGTTATCAGTTGGGTTTTAGATGCTAACATTATTGACATATTTTGAAGGATAAGTATTTGTATCTCAATTGTATGCATCTATGTTCTGTTAAAATTTTAAAAAGGGGAGAATTAAAAATTATTGTGTGTATTTGCAGTATATACATAAGAAGTTTGAAACACAATAGGAAACCTTGTGAGATCTGTGAAGGGCAAGTGACTCCTTTTAAGGTGTCTTCCTACCCAAAATTATTTGGCATAAAACCCCCAGTATCATATCTGAGATCATAGAGCACAGATCTCTGTGCTGTCTTTATAGATTCATCTAGAAAAGAAAAGAAATGAAAAGAACAGAACAGAACAACGTAGAAGAAGGATGGAAGGCATGCCCCTCTTGGTGACTGCCTGTGAGGGTTTTGGATGCTTGGAAGCTGCCAGGAACAGAGACTTACTAACTTAATTAATTAATTACTATGTATATAACCATTGACAAAAAATCTGTTAGCACTGATAAATAGTCCTTTCTGGTACCAGGTCTCACTGCAATTACTTCATGGCAATGCTTAACTTCTTCACTGCAAAACCTGCTTGATCTCATAAAGATACAGTAGTAGATTTAATCCTAATTTTTAAGGTTGATGCATATTTATTTTATTTCGAAGATTAAGTTAGTCATCAAAGGTTTAATTTGCCTCAGGTTTGTAATTAGACACGGTAATGACTTGGCGTCTCTAGACTCACCCAGGCTGGAGTAGATGAGAAGAGGGTGGACTTGTAAATGTTAACCCATTTTCACATCCAATCACCGCTCAGAGAAGCCAAATTCTTTGAGACAGAGTAAGGATGGGAGGGCCCCCATCTAAAACAACCTACAAATTACATGGCCCACATCTCAGCTCAGCTTGGCACATCTTATCTGTTGTAATAGAATATCAGTGCTGGCCATGGATATATCTAACATGGCAGGTATTTTGGATTGCATCTCATTCTCTTCAAATTTGTGCTGGTTTACTCACACCTCAACCACACAAACAGGATTGACAGCCAAGCAAGAATCTGAACATAAAAGATCCCTTCAAACACCACAAGCTGACTGTTTTAAAAATCAGTGTCTGTTTTCAGAAGTAACCAATGAAGAAACTTTATTCATTTAGGAATGCCACTCCAGGATTCTGTTGCCACAGTGACCAGCCACAGTCTACAGAAAATCTACAAGAAGAACACAAGAAAAATGTTACCCTTGTGCACATGTTCACCAGGTACCGAGAGACACACTTCCTCTTATACTGGAGATAATGTGCAGCCAACAGGACTAGTAGTTATTGATCATCATATCAATTATTGATCATCATATCAGATCATCATCAGTGTGCCCACTCCCTATTTAAAGCTGCCCAGGATGGTGAGATCACCAGACATTCAACAGAGAAATCAGAATGACTATGTGCAGCCAAAGATGGAGTAGCGCTATAAGTCAGTAAAAACTAGACCAGGAGCTGACTGTGGCTCAGACCATGAGCTTCTGGTTGCAAAATTTAGGCTTAAATTGAAGAAAGTAGGGAAAAGCAATAGGCCGCTCAGGTATGACCTAAATCGTATTCCTGATGAATATACAGTAGAGGTGACAAATAGATTTAAGGAATTAGATCTGATAGACAGAGTGCCTGAACAACTATGGATGGAGGTTCGCAACATTGTACAAGAGGTAGCAACTAAAAACATCCCAAAGAAAAAGCAATGCAAGAAAGCAAAATGGCTGACTGAGGAAGCTTTACAAATAGCTGAGGAAAGAAGGGAAGCAAAAGGCAAGGGAGAAAGAGAAAGATACACCCAATTGAATGCAGAATTCCAGAGAATAGCTAGAAGAGATAAGAATGCCTTCTTAAATGAACAGTGCAAAGAAATAGAAGAAAACAATAGAATAGGGAGGAGCAGAG